>NC_136261.1:107871713-108111713 GCF_964187855.1 Myxine glutinosa | reverse complement strand
TCGGTCAATCGGATTAAAATTTATGATTTTTCAGATGAAAATTGATTTTAGAACTTTGACTTTTAGTTAACTTTTGACCTTAGAAATAGTCGGTTTCCCAAATTAGTGAGGCACTCTGCAATTGTACTATAATTCTCGTCAATCGGATGAAAATTGTTAATTTTTCAGATGAAAATTGATGATTTTGGAAGTTTGACTTTGAGTTGACCTTTGACATTTTGACCTCAAAAATAGTTGGCTTCCCAATTTAGTAACTCAATGTACAAATGCAGTTAAATTTTCAAGTCAATCGGATGAAAAATGGCGATTTTATAAATTCGACATCAAGATGACCTTTGACCTCAAAATCAATAGGTTTATTCCTTATGACAAACTCTATCATCTGGTGAAGTTGCATGAAGGTCGGTTTAAAATTGTGACATGAAGGTGATTGACAGACAGACAGACAGAATAACACGCAAGACCAACCAATATATTTGAAAAGTCTTCGATTTTGCAATTAACAGAACCACCTTTAGAGGCCATTTTCCCCTTTTTGAAGCAATGTTTTATGGCCGGATGCCATTCCTGCCGCCAACCCTGTTAGTCGCCTTTTGCGACACACAAGGAATTACCAGTGAACTGGTACTCAATTTGCTGATATCAGAAGGATGACAGGTTGAGTCAACCCCCCTGGCGTTAATTCAGCAATTACCGGGATTCAAACTTGGGATCCTCGGATCCCAAACCAGCACCCTAACCACTAAGCCAACACCAGGCTATATTTTGAAAGTAACAAATGTACCCAAATGCAATACCCTCTCTCCTGGGGCGGGTAATAAAAGTCCATCCAACTAAGCCAGCAGACAGCCTTTCGTCGTCCGCGGAACCCTGCTATTAAGTCGCCACAACGAGCCGCAGCCAAGCAACTTGCAGGGTGCATCTTGAAAGTAGACAGCAGGACGCCCCTCCACCTTCCCTCCCCAACTGCTCCTCCACTACCCTGAAACTCAGACTCGTAATTCAACACAAGCGGTGGATGTGGCAGCAATTACAGGCATGCATGCACATTTTCACAAAATCATGCACCAAGTTCATGCACGAATGAGCTAAAAAGCCTCATTTTTCGTATTTTTTTCTCGCCTCATCACTCCCTCCTCGCCTCCATCCCTTAATTGCTCCACAACAATTCAATATATTCCTCCATCGTCTTCCTACCTTCCCTTCCATTAAACAAATCTGAAGTGCTCGCCCTCTTTATATTTACATGAACCGTACTATTTACAGCGCGTGGGTGCTGCCGAAGCACTTTCTTGGCAAGGGTTACACAAGGTGGTTTGCCATTGCCTCCGCACCGTCGGTTGTCCTGCTTGTGCATGCTCCATCCTTTAAGTGCTGAGCGTTAAGCAAGTACACAGCACGAACCTTTGGTAACAGATGTAATAGACGTAGTCAAGGTCCAACAATAAGTACAGTAATTACTCTGTTGTAAAACTCTCGACCGTAAACCTCACTCTCTGTCGTAAAAAAAGACTCTGCCGTGGATTGCAAGGTCTCGCAGAGTGCAAGGTAAAATGAAATGCATAATTTACAAAGGAAACAGGGTTTACAACGGATTTACAAAGGGTTACGAGACCCATAATAAACAGAATTATATTAGAAACTAGAAAGGCACGTAGTAGAGAACATAACTCTGCCAGGCTGAACGTTTTGTGGCCTACTGTTCGGCCAGATCTAGATTGTTCTTCTCACTTATCCAACTCATCCACCAATTTTTGACATTATCCGTCCACAACTTTTTGAAATATCGTGCTATACTTAATGTATATCGTTTTTGGTCCTATCTGAAGAATTCTGAAGAATCACTTTAAAAAACTCTCATACCCGTATCCAGATCTTCACCAAAATCTAATTAATTAGTCCTTGCCATCCATCACAAATACTGACAGTTCCTCAGTTCAACTCTTACAACTCTTTTGTTCCTCACTTCTCCCATGAAAATAACCACCTTCCAGAGACTGTCCAGTTGCACCCCTTCCTCCAGGGTGTCAAGCAGGCAGTGCACCACCACCATCACCACCACCGAGTGTCACCTCCATTGGTGAAGTTCTGGATATTAAGGGCTTCTTATTCATCCAGCTGCAAGGGAAGGGGGCATATGGAGAATCTTGGAACTGAATGAACATCTTCACCCCCACTCTTGCATCATCCATCCCACTATAGGAACAAGGGGTTTTTGACTTCAGCTTGGCCGTGGTTCATAGAGGAACGAGTCCCAGTGTGAGTGTAAACCTTTGCGGATACAAGCAAGCAAAAACTCCAATCTGCAGATTGCTTGGACTTGGACAGATTGCAGAAGACCTGCTTGGACCCCACAAATGATCAAATCATGTTCTGACCAGTCCCGCACTGTAAGACGTGCTCCGTGATGTCCTCCTGGTGTTTCTCAGCGTCACTGGAACTGAGATGCTCCCCACAACTGCCAGGATAACAACCAAGAGACTCCTTCAAAGTTTGTGCCTAGAGAAGAGAAGGTGAAGTCCTTCCTTGGCACCTCTGAGCTCCTCACCGCATACAAAGCTTTCTTCCACAGCTTCATGGAATACTGCTCTCCCCTCTGGGCTGGTGCTCCTGCCTCACACCTAGCTCGGCTTCACGCTGTAGAAACCAAAGCTTTCAGACTCAATGGAATCTCCCGTGATGAAGCCGATTGTGAGGGCCTTTCACTCACTCACCGCAGGCAGGTTGGTGGTCTTTCTGTCTTCTACCGACTCCTCTCTGGCCTTGCTCCCCCAGCTCTCTCTGTGCTCTGTCCCCCAAATATTCCTTCAGGTTGCACAATATCTGCCAGCAACCCACTTCTGGCAAAACTGGCAAAATCAAGACTCTCTGCTCACCTTCACTCTTTCATTCCTCTTTACTCCCACTTCTGGAACAAACTCCCCCACTCCCTTCAATCCCACTCCTCCCTCCAGGTCTTTAAAACAGCTGTTCACCACCATCTCATCTTCCCACATCCAAAACCTTGATCTTTTCTACCTTTGTTAATACACAGCAAATTTCAATCTCCGACTTCATTGCTGAAATTCCTGGTAGTGTCAATTTGTTTTATACTGTGTACCCCTTGCCCCCCTCCCCACTCCCCCAATCCCGCGCCCCACTCCCAGCCATCTCCCTTCCACAGATCTCCCGATGTCCCTATTCTCTACTGTTGTGCTTGTGTGCTTCCCTCTCTCTCCCCATCTTGTTTCCCACTCCCTTTATCATGTTTTTTGTGTCCGTTTATGCTTTTAGCTCACCTGGAACGAAGTTAAGGGCAGCTTATGCGATGGCGCGTTGTCCGTCAGTCCGTCCGTCCGTCAGTCCGTAAACACTTGAAACTTTTTCTCCGAAACAGCTGAAGGGATTATGACTAAACTTGGCACAAATTAATATTTGTTGTGTTGTGACTAAAGTTTGTTCACGGTATTTAAAAAATCGGGGTCTAATGGGGTTTACCAGGGTCAAAGTGGATACAGGTTTGACCCCCCAAAATAGGAATTTGCTTTTTCCTCTGAAACTACACACACAATTTCGATGAAACTTTACCACAACCTTCATCACCTGTGATGTACCGAATTTGTTCACGGCACTAAAAAAATCAAAGTCTAAAGCGGTATACGGGGGGTCAAAGTGTGTCCAGGTTGCCCACCAAAATAGGTATTTGCTTTCTTCTCAGAAACTACACACGCAATTTCGATGCAACTTGAATACGACCTTAATCACCCATGATGTACCAATGTTTGTTCAAGGAATTAGAAAATTTGGGGTTTTAGGAGGTATATGGGGTTGGGGGAGGCAGGTTTCCCCCCAAAATAGGTATTTTTTTGTTTGTTTGTTTAAAGTCTTATGATTATGTTAGTATGATTCTACATGTTTCCCTGTCTTCTAGCAACCATTGAAATTGGTTTGAAATACCCTTAGTCGGTTCGATGCAGTATCCAGTTTATTCTACCAGGTGAGCACCATGGGTATTGCCCCTATGTTTTGTGTTTAATGTGTTAGCTCTCACACGAGCCTCGATCGTGCATAAAAAATATAACAAATAAAAAATAAGGTGTGGGATGTTGGTGGTTCCAATGGATAAAATCAACCCTGTTAAGCATGACGTCATATGGGGGTTCACAAGCTGTGCCAAAATGACAAGTGACTCATGTATGACAATCTGAAAGCTTTGAATTTCAAACTGCGACTCCATTTTGAGTGCGACAGACTAAGTATGACCATTTCGGCTTTATGATGAAAACAAGATCTTGTACTGCATAACTAACCCAACCCTGATTGATTAATTAAAACACCCCCCCCCCCCCCCCCTCCGCCCTCACCCCAACACCCCATCAATTACCCTGAAAACTGTGTAACCTTGTCCTTGCTAATGGGCTCATTAAACATAAAGCACGTCCACATGAGACAGTTCTTGTTTGTGCCAAATCTGTTTGATCTCCCATTAAAGCTGATTTTATAAAATAAATAATCTTCACTTTCTTACTTCTTCCTTCTGAAGGATTCAAAGCCATGTTGTTCTCCTTTTTTTTTTCATTCTGCTGTGTCCGTTCGTGCTATCCTCGCGCAGCCATTCCATTGTGGCTTTTCAGGAATGCTCTTGGTGAGGTTCTTGTGTGTGTGTGTGCGTGTGTGCGTGTGTGTGTGTGTGTGTGTGTGTGTGTGTGTGTGTTTGTATGTGTGTGTGTGTGTGTGTGTGTGTGTGTGTGTGTGTGTGTGTGTGTGTGTGTGTTGTGTGTGTGCGTGTGTGCCTATAGGTCACACTTTTAAACCGATCCTCACGAAACTTCACCAAATGGTAGAATACGTGGTCCAACAGAATCCTATTTTTTTAGGTCAAAAGGTCAACATAGGCCAAAGGTCAACCACCTTTCTCCAATCCTCAAAATCCTCAATTTTCATCCGATTGAATTGAAATTTGAATGGGATTTACATATCAGCTAAATGAATTCAACCACCAACTATTATTGAGGTCAACATAGGTCACAAGGTGATAGGTCAAAGGTCAACCATTTTCTCCCTTTTTTCTAAAAGCCCTCAATTTTCATCTGAATGACTTGAAATTTGAATAGGATTTACAAATCAGCTAAATGAATTCAACCGCATCTATTTTTGAGATCAACATAGGCCAAAAGGTCAACATCTAGGCCAAATTGCTAAAATCCTCAATTTTCGTCTGATTGACTTGAAATTTGAAGATCATTTGCATATGTTGTCACTGAATTCAACCACCAACTATTTTTGAGGCCAACTTAGGCCAAAAGGTCAACATAGGCCACATTTTTAAATCCTCAATTTTCATCCGATTGACTTGAAATTTGAAGAGAATAAAAATATGTTGTCACTGAATTCAACCACCAAGCATTTTTGAGGTCAACATAGGCCAAAAGGTCAACATAGGCCAAAAGGTTAACATAGGCCAAATATCTAAAATCCTCAATTTTTATCCAATTAACTTGAAATTTGAAGAGGATTTGCATACCAGGTCACTGAATTCAACCACCAATTATTTTTGAGGTCATCATAGGCCAACTACTTACTGTAGGGATTTTGCAAGTATCGGGTTATGCATGACATATTTCTTGTTTTCTTGTTTGTTTGTTTGTTCAGGTGATATCTCAGCCATCCTTTGAGCTAAGAAGCTGAAATTTGGGCACAATAGTGAGCACGTGCTTTGGAAAAAACAGAATTTTTTATTTTTTGATTAATGAGTTAATTGATTAATTATTTAATTATTATCGATTTATTAAGTAATTATTTATTTCCTTTCTCATCTGGGCAATATCTCAGGTACATTTTGAGTTAGGAAGTTGATATTTGGACATGTTAATGACCAAGTGATTTGGCTGCAAAGGGTATTTTTGATTTATTGATTAATTAATGAATCAATTAATTATTTATTGATTAATCAATTAATTTGTTAATTATTTAATTTTTTTGATTAATGATTAATTAATGTTCAAACATTTTTTGAACATTTTAATTAATGTTCAAAAGTTACAAATTCGGATGAAACACTGGTGATTTAGGTGTGCTATTAGCCAGTTGATTGAGAAATTAATTATTTTACGATTTCTATTATTTATTTTAATTATGCAACTAATTAATTAATCAATCAGTTATTGTGCACCGCTCCCTCCCAATTGCGTCTCTATGTACTCTATGAAGCCGTAGGTGCCCCGGCAATGTCACAGGCTGGAGGATATGTTATTTATTTATTTATTTAGTTTGGGGGTTGTGTACTTTGAATGTAGCTCTACTTATTCACTCTTATGTCTGCTTTGGAAGATCGTGTTGTGAAAAGAGGAGAGTTCAGCGTTAAATATACAGTTCATTATACCGTACAGATCAATAATCTCACATCAGATTCTTTGATAGTAAATTACATTCAGTACTTTACTACCCTGCGCTGGCGAAGCGACAATCAGGTTTGGCGTTCAGTTGAGTATGTGTGTGTGGCATGCGTGTCTGCATTTAAAATTCATTTTCTCGGCAACTGTTGGTCCGATTGACACGAAATTTTCACCATAGGAGCGCCGCCGCCTGTATAATTTTAGTGATAATTATGACGTTATAGGTCATGTGGCACAGGCGCCATCTTGGAAAAAAACTTCGCACCTCTATATCTCTGAAACCGCTCCATGGAAAAAATTGAAACGTGGCTCATTGTCAAGTACACCCCATGGGAAATAAGTGTTGTTAACGATGACGTCATTGGTGCCTTAATTATGACATCATAATTCGACAGGGACAATGCTTAGTCTGATGAGTTTGAAATTTATTGAGGGTGATCTATGCATCAATTATATTAGAGAATAATATATTAGAGACCCAGGGGAGCCTGTCGGTCCAGCTGCCGTCGCGGAGGCTGGCCCAGAGCGCGGCCTTCATCGAGCGATGAAAGCGCTCGCACAGGCCGTTGGCCTGGGGGTGGTAGGCCGTGGTGCGGTGCAGTTTGACGCCGAGCCCTTGCGCCATCGCTCCCCAGAGCTCCGAGGTGAACTGGGGGCCGCGGTCGGACGAGATGTCCGAGGGGGCACTGAACCTGGCAACCCACATGGCGATGAAGGCTTGCGCGACGTCAGCCAGTCGTCGCCGCCAATGGCACGGCCTCCAGCCACCGGGTGGTGCGGTCCACCATGGTGAGGAGGTGGGTGAACCCCCGCGAGGGGGGCAGAGGTCCCACCAAGTCGACGTGGACGTGGTCGAACCGACGCTCGGGCACCGTAAATGGGGCCAACGGGGCCTGGGTGTGGCGGTGGACCTTTGCGCGCTGGCACGCGAGGCACATCCTGGCCCAGTCGTGGACGTTCTTCCTGAGGCCATGCCAGATGAACTTCGCCACGACGAGCTTTTGGGAGGCCTTCGTGCCCGGGTGGGACAGGCCGTGGATGGCGTCGAAAACCGGGCGCTGCCAGCCAGCGGGCACGATGGGGCGAGGCCGGCCGAGGGAGACGTTGCACAAGAGGGCCATGCCCGCGACGTCAAACGGCACCTCGGTGATGCGGAGGCCCGTGACGGCGGTCCGCAAGGCCTGGACGTCGGGGTCGGCGGTCTGGTCCTCCGCCATCCGGGCATAGTCGATCCCGAGGTGGACCGCGTGTGCGACGGACCGGGAAAGGCAATCCGCCACCGGGTTGTCTTTACCCGTGACATGACGGATGTCCGTCGTATACTCGGACACGGCAGAGAGGTGACGCTGCTGCCGGGCCGACCATGGCTCGGCGACCTTGGCCATTGCAAACACAAGGGGCTTGTGATCAACGAAAACCGTGAACGGGCGGCCATCGAGCAGATGGCGGAAGTGCCGGTCCGCCAGGTGGAGTCCGAGCAGCTCGCGGTCGAAGGTGCTGTAGCGGCGTTTGTGCGGGCGAAGCTGCCGGCTAAAAAACGCCAGTGGCTGCCAAGCACCACGCACCCACTGCTTGTGCACCGCGCCCACCGCGTAGTCCGACGCATCAGTGGTGAGGGCGATTGGTGCATCGGGCACCGGGTGCGCCAGCATGGTGGCATTGGCAAAGGCCAGCTTTGCGCCCGCAAATGCCATGTCCATCGGCTCCGTCCAGGCGATGTCACCTTTACCCGGCTTCCCCTGGAGGGCCTCGTGCAGGGCGCGCAGGGGCTGGGCGACATGGGGCACGAAGCGGTGGTAAAAATTGACCATGCCCAGGAATTCCTGGAGCCCCTTGATCGTGCGGGGGCGCGGGAAACTCTTGACGGCCTCCACCTTGGCCGGTAAAGGGATGGCCCCGTGCCTGGTGATGCGGTGCCCCAAGAAGTCGATGGCGGTGACGCCGAAACGGCACTTCGCGGGGTTGATGATCAGACCATGCTGGCCCAGGCGTTCGAAGAGCGTGCGTAGGTGGAGCAGGTGCTCATCCCGGGACGCACTCGTGACTAGGATGTCGTCCAGGTAGACGTAGATGAAAGGTAAGTCGCGCAAGACGCTGTCCTTGAGCCGCTGGAACGCCTGGGCCGCATTCTTCAACCCAAAAGGCATCCACAGGAACTCAAAGAGGCCGTAAGGGGTGATGACGGCCGTCTTTGGGACATCGTCCGGTTGTACGGGGACCTGGTGGTAGCCCCGGATGAGGTCCACCTTAGAGAAAACGGTCGTGTTTGCCAACCGGGCGGAAAAGTCTTGAATATGCGGGACCGGGTAGCGGTCAGGGGTGGTGGCATCGTTGAGCCGGCGGTAGTCACCGCACGGCCGCCATCCACTGCCGGGCTTAGGCACCATGTGCAGAGGAGAGGCCCGAGCGCTGTTGGAGCGCCGTATGATGCCCAGACGTTCCAGCGTGGCGAACTCCGCTTTCGCCACGGCGGGCTTCGTGTGGTCGAGGCGGCGCGCCCGGGCGCAGACCGGTGGCCCGACGGTGGGGATATGGTGCTCCACCCCGTGTTTGACGGCCACCGCTGAGAAGGTGGGCCGCGTGAGTGCCGGGAAACTGGCGAGGAGGCGGGTAAACTCGTCTGCTGCCGGAAGCGTACAAACTAATTTCGCCGGGACAGAACCACTCAGCAAGCCGCTTGGCAAGCCGCTCGGTGAGCCGCTCAGTGAGCTGCTCAATGAGCCACTCAGCGAACAAGAGAGCGAGCTGAAGGTTTCGGCCTGGATGAGACGTCGACGCTTAACGTCCACCAACAGCCCATTCACACAAAGGAAGTCCGCACCGAGCAGGGCCATTGGCACGCTGGCGGTGACGAACGACCATTGGAAGCGCTGCCCTCCGAACCGCAGTGAGAGGCAATGCTTCCCGAATGTGGGGATGGGTGTTCCGTTGGCGGCAAGCAAAGTGGGGGCCCGGCCCACGGCTTGCTTGTCGGACGCAGAGGCAGGGAGGACGCTTACCTGCGCTCCCGTGTCGCACAGAAAACGACGACCAGACGAGGTGTCCATGATGAACAGGAGGCTGCCGGAATGGCCGACGCTCATGGCCGCAAGTGAGCGCTGGCCGGTCGTTTCCCGACCTGTCAAAAGAACACGGCGGGCGGCACGTTCTAGCCTCGCGGCCGAACCTGGTATGGTCGTAGCACCAGGTTTGCGGTGGCGGCGGCCGCGTCGGCCGTGCCGGCGGCGGTGGTGGTGGCGGCGGCGGTAGTGGGCGGGGCGTAGCAGCGGCCACGAGGGAAGCAGGGGGCACTGGAGATGCCGCACCGGGATCCACTACGGCAGCACCGTACACCGACCGTGTGTCGCAGGCCGCGAAATATTTGTCGGCCTCTCCGGCCAGGGCGCGGGGTTTCGTTATTTTGGAACTGGCCAGCGCGAGGCGCACCTGTACAGGTAGCTGGTGGAGGAAATGTGCTCAGAAGAGGAAATCCGGGCGCTGGTCTCCGAGAAGGGACAGCATAAAATCCATCCGAACGGACGGTCATGTGTCGCCGAGGGCGGGAAGGTCCAGGAGGCGGTCGGCACGTTCGACCTCCGTGAGCCCGAACGTGGTGAGGAGGAGACGTTTGAGCGCCTCGTACTTGTGGTCACCCGGCGGGCGCCGAAGGATGGACACGACGCGGGCAGCAGTGCCGGGCCCGAGGGCGGCGACCACGTGGTAGTACCTGGTCTCGTCCGCCGTGATGCCCCGGAGTTGGAATTGAGCTTCGGCCTGCACAAACCAAACGTCGGCTTGCGCTTCCCAGAACTCCGGGAGTTTGTGGCGACGACGTTGATAGCCATGGCGCATTCGGGGGTCAGCAATGGCTGAACCAGTCGGGGTCACCAGTGTGGTGCTGTGCACACCCGACTCGATTGCCAGAAAGGTAGGCCACAACGCGTGGATACAAACGAAAGCGCTTTATTACAAGCTCGCACATCAGCACTGGGCGGCCTCGACCTTAGAGCCCGCATATATGTCCCGAGGCCACGCCTTGCCCCCGGGCGTGGCCGATCGGCCGAAAGGCGGGGCATGTATCTCAGTTCCACGCCGTACGCTCGCGCCACCCACTGGTGCGCGGAATTATTGACCATTGTGCCCGCCACACCATAACCTTTTTCCATTTGAGCTCAACAAACCCTTGTGAAAATATCCACAAAAGTCATTAATAAATTGGTTCAAAGGGCAAACTCACAATAATACAAATAGCCCTTATTAGGCAGTCTGCCTCAGCGCAGCATGAGACAGCCGGGTTCTGTAAACACTTCCTTGTTTCTTTATTTTATCTGCTTGCATTTGAAAATGCTTTCTAATTTTTCATTTGAGATTTTGTCATTCGTTTTTAAACAACACTTTATTTAATATGAGAATATGTAGAACATCAATTAATAAAAAAAATTTTTTTTAGCTGTTTTCATCAAGTCTAGTTTGAGTACAAAGCAGATGTAATCTATATTATAATAGCCGTAGATGATTCTGTCTGTCTGTCTGTCTATCTGTTGGGTGTCTGTCCGGGGTGTGGCTTACTCGGTTTGCAGAGTAGCTCCACCCATAGCTCCACCCATTCTGGGAGTGGCTATAAACAAATATCCACCATTTTATTAACTCGCATAGCTTTGAGTCCTGTTTTGTAGGCCCGTGGTGTCTTGCTCTCCCCCAGTTTTATTTCAAATCAAATTCGATAAATCATTTCATTTTTCACAGTCGCTAACATAGTTTTAGACTCGGTTGAAAAAAAACGGGAAGAAAATCCGATGAAAGTTGCCGTTTATAGAACGAAATGAATTCTCAAAGGCCTGTAACTTCAAGGCCATTGAGTCTCTCTCACGCCTTTATCTCCAATCTAACTCACCATATGATTTCATTTTTATCGATGGTTTTACTTTTAGACTCGGTGTCAGCAATAATTGAGAACAATCCACACACGCGGGAAAATGCAGAGATATATTTTTTAAAATCGCGTCATGGTGTATCATACACCGCCCAACATGACACCGCCGGCAATGTGTCGATATATATTAAAAATTCGCTTTTGCTTTTCCGTTATGATATATTACTATTTCGTTTGATGATAGTCGTCACAAAAACGTCAACAATGATGCCGACATATATTTCTTCGTTTTTATTTCATTCAACATATTAGCCGGAAGTAAAATATGTTTCAGGAAATTACCGAGAGATATTTCTTCGTTTTTTTTATTAGTTATGTGCGCATACACTTTAAATAGGTTTATTTGAAATCTTTAATTTTCCACAAACATTCCACACACGCGGGAAAATGCAGAGATATATTTTTTAAAATCGCGTCATGGTGTATCATACACCGCCCAACATGACACCGACGGCAATGTGTCGATATCTATTTTAAATTCGATATATCATTTCATTTTTCACAGTCGCTAACATAGTTTTAGACTCGGTTGAAAAAAAACGAGAAGAAAATCCGATGAAAGTTGCCGTTTATAGAACGAAATGAATTCTCAAATGCCTGTAACCACGGAGGTATATAATAAACTGGAGAGCCAATGACGGCTGTCGGCTGAAGCTAGCGGAAGTTGCTTGGCGGCCATATTGGGAAGCCGATTGTGACATTCGTCCACATCCATCAGGGCAAGTAATACAATACACCGGACTCGAACATGCAACTAAATTGGAAGTTTATTGTTCAATAGTTGTTATTTTTCCTTAGCTATCTGATGCCAATAACTGCAAATGAGGGTTGTATAAATTACAGCACTAGGTGGTTTGCCATTGCCTTCCCACTTCGCAGTAGCAGTAGGTAGGGCAGGAAGTTGTTCAGGGTCCTGGTACGAATCCCGATCCTGGTATTTCACGGGCAGGGCGACTGATCATCCTGGCGAACGTTAAGCCGGCTGTCTTGTCTGCTAGTGAAGGAGCTGGGGCTCCCACGTCGATCGGGGAATCGGAATCGGGGAATGGAAGCTGAATGACAGTTGGAAAGTGCCTGTAGCATACTTTATGATAAATGGATTGTCGGGGAAGGAACAGGCGAATTTGGTGACACAATGTCTACTAAAATTGCATGATATCGGTGCAGAGGTGGTTTCCTTAACTTGCGATGGACCGTCCGCTCATTTGACAATGTTACGTGAGCTAGGTGCCGACATCACGCCGCAGAATGTGAAACCAACATTTCTCCACCCAGCAAATCCCGAAAAGAAAATTTGTGTTGTACTCGATGCATGTCACATGCTTAAACTTGCAAGAAACTGTCTTGGATCCATGAAAATGATGGAGGATGGCAACAAAAAAGTCATCGCGTGGAAATACATCCAGGCACTCTTTGATCTGCAGAAGAGGGAAGGCTTGCGTCTGGGAAATAAGCTCTCCCGGAAACACATCGAGTGGAAGAGCAATGTCATGAAGGTGGACACAGCTGCTCAGACATTGAGCACTAGTGTGGCAGATGCAATTCGGTTTTGCAGGGACACTTTGCAACTATCAGAATTTCAGGGCAGTGAGGCTACCTGCCAATACATTGAAACATTGGACAAACTGTTTGACATTCTAAATTCTCGCAATCCATTGGCACGAAACTACAAGGCACCACTCATGACATCACGAGAAGGACTTTTCCTGCCATTCCTGGATACTGCCTACAGTTACTTGTCCAACATCAAAAACATGAATGGTCAAGTTATGACCAATACGCGTTTGAAAACCCCCTTCATTGGTTTCATGATCTGCATAGAGAGTGTCAAAATTTTGTATTTCACATATGTCAAACCTGCCTCATCTCCCCTGCGATACCTGCTCACGTACAAAATGAGCCAAGACCACATTGAACTTTTCTTTGGAGCGGTCCGCATTGCATGTGGAAGTGGGAATAACCCAACGGCCCGGCAGTTTGTTGCCGCATATAAGCGCCTCTTGATGCGACATGACATCAAGTCTGCAAGTGGGAACTGTTCTGCACAGGACTCAACCAGAATCCTGAATGCGGCTTCCTTCAAGTGCGTTGCAAAGCAGGCTGTGCCTGACGAGAGTCACGACATGTTGGTGGCCAGACGATACGACCTGGAGTTGAGATCGCCGGCAAAAGAGGACCACGACTATGCGGATATTCCAAATTTTGAGCAACTTTCCATCTTTACAGAGTCATGTGTTGGCTATATTGCCGGCTATGTGGTGAGGAAGACTCTGAAGTGTAGCCAATGTCTTTCTGCATTGACCAGTAACAACGAAGAATGGCAAACCACACCAATGTACAGCCTGATTGTTACCAAGAACAGGGGTGGCCTCATAGTTCCCTCGCACAGTGTTGTTCGTGTCTGTGAGGCGACTGAACGCTGTGTCAAGAGGCTCCTGGCTGTAACCAATGGCAAAATGCCTCGTGAAAGTGGGATAAGAGTGGCAATTTCCACTTCTGTCCTTTCTGAGGTCGGTCGGTCTACATTTGCTTCCTTGGATCGGCACATGTTTGACTGTGAGGCAGACAGCAACCATGTGTTTGCTTTAATACATTCTGTATCACAATCATACAGCAAGATACGTTTCCATCATGTTGTGAGAACACTCGATGATGACATGAAGGAAGAGCGCATCAGGAAAAAATATTGCAAACTGGTCCTGTTTGCTCACCAGTGAGGCAACACCAGAGCAAGCTGAAATATAAGAGCGACCTCATCTCTACATGGTGTGGGTGTGTTTTGTGGGTTAACTGTGAATTGTGTGGGTTAACTACATGACAGCGTTTCATGTCATTTATGTGACTGACTCACTGTTGATGTGTTGCTGACCCATGTCAGTGTAGAATAAACTCTGGTTATCATTATATCTGCGTGGTTTCTAACATCTCGGTAATAGAAACATACACATCTTAGTTACAATATAATGACTGAATTAAGTAACATCATATAACATGACAACAAATCAGATCTTTATATTGAGGAATATTATAGAACAAGCCAAAGAATGGCAAACGACGATGTACCTCAATTTTATAGATTTCTAGAAAGCTTTCGACTCCTTGCCCAGAGAAAGTCTGGGTCATAATGAAGCAATACAGCATACCTGGAAAATTAGTGAACCTTGTAAAAGCCCTTTACCAAGACTTTCAATGTGCGGTCGTCGACCAAGGTGAAACAACAGAATGGTTCAAGGTGAAGACAGGAGTTAAACAGGGGTGTAACATGTCAGGATTCTTATTCCTACTAGTGGGTGATTGGGTCATGAGAAGAACGATAAAGAACACCGAGCGGTAATTTTGGGCACTTTTTTTTCAAACAAGCTCTAAACCATTGGATTCCCCAGGAAAAATGCGTCTAGAACCAACTTCAAACTTAATGAACACCATTTCCTTAAAGAACGGGATTCTGAGCCCGAATATCAGTTCAAATATTAGTATTCTATATTAATTAAATAGTCGGCGGTCCTAAAATTCGCTCCAGCTGCATCATCAGTGCGCCACGCCTTTGCTTTGACAGGCTTTCGATCGGCTTCCCAATATGGCCGCCAGACTATTTCCGGTGGCTTCACGGCGGCTAATGCTGCGAGGTGGCCAATTGGCTCTCCATATTATATACCTCCGTGCCTGTAACTTCAAGGCCATTGAGTCTCTCTCACGCCTTTATCTCCAATCTAACTCACCATATGATTTCATTTTTATCGATGGTTTTAGAGTCGGTGTCAGCAATAATTGAGAACATTCCACACACGCGGGAAAATGCAGATATATTTTTTAAAATCGCGTCATGGTGTATCATACACCGCCTAACATGACACCGACGGCAACGTGTCGATACATATTAAAAATTCGATATATCATTTCATTTTTCACAGTCGCTAACATAGTTTTCGACTCGGTTGAAAAAAAACGGGAAGGAAATCCAATGAAAGTTGCCGTTTATAGAACGAAATGAATTCTCAAACGCCTGTAACTTCAACTTCAAGGCCATTGAGTCTCTCTCACGCCTTTATCTCCAATCTAACTCACCATATGATTTCATTTTTATCGATGGTTTTGGACTCGGTGTCAGCAATAATTGAGAACATTCCACACACGCGGGAAAATGCAGAGATATATTTTTAAAAATCGCGTCATGGTGTATCATACACCGCCCAACATGACACCGACGGCAACGTGTCGATATATATTAAAAATTCGCTTTTGCTTTTCCGTTAAGATATATTACTTTTTCGTTTGATGACAGTCGTCACAAAAACGTCAACAATGATGCCGACATATATTTCTTCGTTTTTATTTAATTCAACATTATTAGCCGGAAGTAAAATATGTTTCAGGAAATTACCGAGAGATATTTCTTCGTTTTTTAAAATTAGTTATGTGCGAATACACTTTAAATAGGTTTATTTGAAATCTTTAATTTTCCACAATATAATTTACTTGCCATTTATCATTTGATGATTACGAGACAAATTCCTCTTGAGGATCGTGACAATTCATGCGCTGCGTGGAAACTTCTATTTCCAAAATGAATGAGACGATCGATGAAGAACGCAGACTTGAACAGGATGCAGCAAGAAAACGAATGAGACGGGCGAACGAGTCCATCGACGAACGTCAATGCAAACTTGCGGGGTCACCCGTGGGAATCCCACGGGCATGGATGTGTGTGACATTTCGACATATTGAGTTAGATGCTGCACATTCATTTTTACAAAATGGTTACTGGCAAGTCATCAGATCCAGAAATGGTGTAAAAACCACCGTTTAGAGGCCATTTTTCCCCGCAAAGCGGGGGTTGGCCTTTTCGGGGACCGTGGTAGTTGTTGTTTGTTTGTCCCCTTTTTGAAGCAATGTTTTACGGCCGGATGCCCTTCCTGACGCCAACCCTTTTTGCCGCCTTCAACGACAAACAGGGAATTACCAGTGAACTGGTACTCAATTAGCCGACCTCGGAAGGATGACAGGCTGAGTCAACCCCCCTGGCATTAATTCGGCGATCGACCGAGATTCGAACCCAGGATCCTAAGCCGGCACCCTAGCCGCTAGCCCAACACCAGAAATGGTGTCATGAACACAATTTATTTACGCACAAGCACAAAAGCAAGACGGGCCGATTTCCGATTCCGACGGGCGAGACGGGCCGATTTCCGATTCCGACGGGCCGATTTGGAGCAAGAAAAAGAACGAGACGGGAGAAAAAGGAGAGAAACGAGACGGGGAAAGCCGATTGGAGAGGCGAGTGAGGCGCGATTGGAGAGGAGTGTGAGGCGCGATTGGAGAGGAGTGTGAGGCACGATTGGAGAGGAGTGTGAGGCGTGATTGGAGAGGAGTGTGAGGCACGATTGGAGAGGAGTGATTGGAGGGGAGTGTGAGGCACGATTGGAGAGGAGTGTGAGGCACGATTGGAGAGGAGTGTGAGGCGCGATTGGAGAGGAGTGTGAGGCGCGATTGGAGAGGAGTGTGAGGCGCGATTGGAGAGGCGTGTGAAGGATTGGAGAGGAGAGGAGTGTGAGGGATTGGAGAGGTGAGGGATTGGAAAGGAGAGGGATGTGAGGGTTTGGAGAGGAGAGGAGTGCTAGGTGGAGAGAGGAGAGTGTCAGGTGGAGACAGGAGAGTGTCAGGTGGAGACAGGAGAGTGTCAGGTGGAGACAGGAGAGTGTCAGGTGGAGAGGAGTGAGGGGTCACATATTATGTGAAATAACTAAATTCACACCATTTCTGGATCTGATGACTTGCCAGTAACCATTTTGTAAAAATGAATGTGCAGCATATAACTCAATATGTCGAAATGTCACACACATCCATGCCCGTGGGATTCCCACGGGTGACCCCGCTAGTCATACTATAACATGCAATTTGGGGTCTGTCTGGCTATATGATTGCGATACATTTAGTCGATACTTATCCAATCTCAACCAACTTTGCCAGGGGGACTAAGGGTCACATGATGGACGTTTTAGTGAATTCATTTACCCCCACTCCTCAAGGGGGGTTGCCACCTCAGACTTTAGATCTCTGTATTAAGGTGCATAAATAGCTTATCAAGTGGTGTTTTACATTTTACTTCCTGTAGAGTGGTGCACACATAGAAGAAGTAAAAAATATAACCACAAACTATTCAGTCAATTCTGACTAACGTACGATTATCTTTTTAAACATTCCCTACTATTGTTTAACACTAAACTGAATGAAATTTGGAGGAAATCCAACATCCTTGAGGCATTATGTTTATCACGTTCACCACATACTAACGGATCCGAGCTATCCCCACTTGCTAGGCTTTTTGACAGGCCGCTGCCAAGGGCACAAGCCCAGCTGTGGCCCACATGGGTTTTCGTCAGTTAGGTGGGCTGAACTGGACTTGGGCTTTGAGTGGGCTTTGAACTGAGCCCTATGTGGGTCCCAGGTGGGCCAAGCCAATGTTATTTTCAGAAGTTTTTTTTTTAATGCCAGGTACCTGGGGCCCATATGGGTTTTTGTTGGTTAAGTGGGCTGAACTGGACTTGAGCTTGGGCTTTGAGTGGGCTTTAAACTGGGCCCTATGTGGGTCCCAGGTGGGCCAAGCCAATGTTACTTTCAGAAGATTTAAAAATGGCAGCTATATATATCTTCTATATATTGTATTTCTTAACAATCATATTTAAATCGAATGCCTGCTGTTATTTTAACTGTGGAAGCTGTTTTTATAACAACAACAAAACACAAATTAAGCAGTACATGCAGGTGCTTTTAGCTGTGTCTGGATTCAAACCCAAGCTAGACAGCTTAAAGGCGAGTGTGTGTACCTCTTGGTCTAGGCCATTCTGTTGAGTGATGCAGAGCAGGGGTGTTCCGGGTATTAAGCCTATTCCGAACTGTCTGGTTCGAAATTTGATGAATGATCATTCTTTGAAGATCATTCGAGAGACGTGCTGTTGAAAGGTGTCCCCTTCCACCTCGGGTGATAAATGGTGATTCTCACGAGGGCTGTCTGTACCTTTGTGCGACCTGAGTGAGGTCTCACCATGAACTGTTCATTCAGACGATACCTTAATTACCGGGAGTGCGCTAGATATGACAACGTGATGAAACATTGCTAACTGCCTAACTGAGGAACAGCGGCAGAGGGTGTCTTCCCCACCGAAACCATCCGGATATCACACGTCAACTCATTTCACTCATTTGGTATTTGGTATTTCACACATGTTGACCAAGTTAAAGAAGGCACGACAAGAGTTGTATGCAGCAAGGGATTCCGTGAGAGTAATGATTTGCACCGAATGTGAATTATAAACTCGAATACTTTCGGAAAAGCGCATTCCTCCGCCAGGCTGAATAGTTTACCTTTTTTATCCCATTGATCGGTCGGATCTGGATTTGGATCAGAAGCAAAATGTAATCGGCTTGTTCTTGTCACTCACCCAATTAATCCACCATTTTTTGTCATAATCTGTCCACAACTTTTTAAAATATCATGCTATATATAGTTTTTGGCCCTATCCTCAATGGTGAAGAATCACTTTAAAAATAAATAATTCTCGTATCCGGATCCGTATTCGGATCTTCACGAATATCTTATGATTTTGTCCTTGTCTCACACACAACCTGTCCACCATGTTTCGTCCGAATCCGTCCACAACTTTTTGAGATATCGTGCTCACAAACAAACAAATGGACGGACAAACAGACGGGGATGAAAACATAACCTAATTACAAGTAGATGTTGGGGAAATTACAATGTACTTATATAGACAAAAGAGAATGTTTTGCAGAAATACATACTGGTTGTGTCATAACTACAACCCACTGTTTGTGCAGAATTTTCTCACAATGCAAGGAAGCATGCAATACTACTAGTCAGGTTCACTATGTTTTTTCATTCAAATTTTTTGGAGATTAGCAAAACTATACATTTTTGGAATATTCAGAGCATGAGGAATCCAAAAATTAATGTTGGCATTTGCGTAGACACCTTTGCGAAAATGACACTCAGGACAGTGATGAAGATCTGTAAAAGCATATTCCTGAACGGTATAGACCTAGTAGATCCTGTGTATCGGACTTAAAGTTCAATCTGATACTAACAAGGCTGCTTTCTTGCTTTATAAACCCATACCTATAACTTCAAAAGGACTTGCAATATCCTGTATTATTAATACAGTTATATCACAAATATAAAGACAATGATTTTCAATTACCTTTGTTTGTTGCTTTTCTATAATCCTGAGCACTATTTTGAGGCCTTTATTGGATTCCTTGACCCAGAAAACATAGGATTAGCATATTTAATTAAGTTTCTAGTAGTGGGGCAGATATGTGAAAAAGATGTTCATTTCCGGCAGAAAGTGTGAAATTTCGCATACAGGGGTATTTTGGGGCGCTGATTTCAAAAATTGGCGGATCCAAGAGATCTAACCAATGGACCGGCCGCCATCTTGAATTCCAATATGGCCGCCAAGACGAAATGTTGAAATTCCCTATCTTGGGTTCTAAATGACCTGTGGCGCTGAAATTTGGTACACAAGGGTATGTTGACATGCTGAGTTCAATAATGCAATAATTTGAAGTGTCTGACAAACGGTATGGCCGCCATTTTAAATTCCAATATGGCCGCCAAGACAAACATCGATGTTTTCATTGCTTTAATAGCACAGTGTATGGTAATGTCATAATGTTAAATCATTTGAGCATTATTATGATAACTGGAAAATTGTTGCATCTCAAATCTACTGATGGGTTTGTAATTTTGTCGAAGGCAGTAGAAATTTGGGAAATTCAGCGCCCCAAAATACCCCTGTATGTGAAATTTAACACTTTCTGCCGGAACTGAACATTCTGCCGGAACATGACATTCCAATAATTTATTTTTTTTATGTTTTTTCTCTTTCAGATCCAATGTCGAAATCAAAGAAAACATCGTCAACAATTCCAATGCCAACAGACTGGAACATTTGCGCTCTTTGCCAGAAACGTTCTGAAAATGAACCACTAAGAGATGCACGTAAGGGCAGCAATCAGTCGTGTCTAGACGTCTACGAGAATCTTGCTCAAAATCTCAAGGCATTGAATGATTTAGGTGCCTTGCCTTGCGGGATAAACATTTCCCGACTAGATGATGGTTGCGGTATTGCAGAAACCCTAGCTGCGCATGCTGCCAAATGGCACAAAAACTGTTATGTGCAGTGCAGCAGCTCTCGTGTGGCCAGGGCTGAATCAAGGGAAAGAAAGCAAAGTTCAGACCTTAAACTTGGTGAAGAAACTTACTCGCCTTTTAAGAAAAGACTCAGAACAAGTTTCAAATCTCCATCCGTTGAACAGAGTACTGCTAGCACATGTTTCTTTTGTGATAGCATTATCAGTAATGAAGAAATAGTCCACAGAGCGGCAACAAAAAATGTAGATTCCAATGTTCGATTGATGGCAACAGAATTGAGGGATACAAAACTCCTGGCTAGATTGTCTGTAGGTGATATGACGGCATCAGATGCTGTTTATCACAAGAAGTGCATGACTGTTCTCCACACTCGATACAGATCATTTGTAAGAAAGAATGAGGAAGCCAGTTCAAGTGAAAATATGCCACCAGAATCAGTAGCTTTGGCCGAATTGATAGCCTATTTGGAAGAAATGAAGTGTACAGATGACAGTTACACTTTCAAGTTAGCCGATCTCACAAAGCTTTATACAGAACGTCTGGCACAACTGGGAGGTGATATCTCAAAGAGGATTCATTCAACTCACCTTAAGGACAAGCTTCTCAGACACCTTCCGCAACTTGAGGCACATAAGAGCAACCATGAAGTGGCACTGTCATTCAAAGAGGACATTGGTGAAGCTTTATTGCATGCTTGTAGACAAAGCTCTGACAACGACGCGGTCATTCTCATGAGAGCTGCCCAGATTGTGCGCAAAGATATTTTGCAAAAGCAATACCAATTCAATGGATCCCTAGTTAACGAATCATATAACAACTCACCACCATCATTGGCAGCGTTGATGGAAATGATTCTTGCTGGTACAAACATACAAAAACAAAACGCAAACAACAAGGGAGGCGTCTCTGTGCAATCCTTAACTCAACTTGTAACATTCAACACTATGAAACGAGGAAGGTTGGAAACTACAGCAGTACGTCACAATTTGAAACGTGAAACATCACTGCCACTTTACCTGGGTCTTCTCATTCATAGCAAAACAAGGAAACGGGATCTCGTTGACGTTCTTTTTCAACATGGTTTGTGTGTTTCCTATGATCGCATACTGGAGGTATCCACAGATGAGGCCAACAGAGTCATAGAAATATACAAACATGACGGCGTTGTGTGTCCAACAAAATTGCGAAGTGGAATATTCACAACAGGCAACCTAGACAACATAGATCACAACCCATCATCAGCATCAGCACAAAGTTCATTTCATGGAACCGCGTTATCACTGACACAACATGTTTCACATGACAAAAGTGGCAGCATTCGAAATCATGAGAATGTCACTGAGAATGAGAACAAACAGCGCTCCAAAACCATAGCCGCCCTTCCTGCATCTTACAGTGATGTGCCTCCTGAAACATTTCCAACTAATAATCCCATTCCAAGAAAACCAAAAGGTCCATCCACTCCAAGTGTGTCCTCCGGAATACAGGACAAAGAAAGTCAGTGGCTTTCGTTTGTACAAAGTCTGCAGGAGAAGGAAGGTCTTGAGAGTGAAGATAATATCTCCTGGTCAGCATACATGGCAAATCTGCAGGTTGAAGTTCCTCAGCCTCCTGCAATTACAGGACTGCTACCTCTGTTCCGCGAGAGTGCTCACACATTGGCAATGGTGAAGCATGGAATGAATTTAATCAAGCAGGCGACAGAACTAGTAAACCCCGGACAAGTTCCAGTTCTGACCGTTGATCAACCACTCTATGCAATTGCAAAGAAGATTCAATGGACTTGGCCAGGTATATATGGTGAAGACAAGTTTGTTGTGATGATGGGAGGACTTCATGTAGAGGTGGCCTTGTTGAAAGCGATCGGCAGCTTCCTGGAGGGGAGTGGCTGGGCAAGTGTAATGACCAGTGCTGGTGTAACAACAGAGGGAAGAGCAGATAGTCTTCACAAAGGTTCGCAAATATCGAGGTCACAATGGGCACACCAAGTCACAGTAGCGGCGTTGTACGCTCTGCAGCGAAAGGCATACGATGACTACTGGAAAACATGTGAAACTGAAGATTTACAATCATTTGATCTTTGGAGCAAGAAGATGGCTACAAAGTACCCCCAGTTTTGCTACTGGAATAAAGTCCTGCAGTTGGAGTGTCTTCTCTTGGCATTCATAAGATCACAACGGGAAGCCAACTACACGCTCTATGTGGAGACTCTCACGGCGATCATTCCGTGGATGTTTGCCATGGACCATTACCATTACGCTAGATGGTTGACAGTGCATGTAACAGACCTTCAGGAACTTTCAAAGGATTCCATGGATATCCATCGTGAATTTGTCAAGGGGAACTTTGTCACTCAGAAGTCATCACACAAGTTCTTTGCTATGGCACACGATCAGATACACGAACAGCAGAACGCTTCTGTGAAAGGTGATGGTGGAGTCATTGGAATTACTGAGAATGAAGGGGCTCTTCGCCGGTGGATGGTAGCTGGTGCAGAAATAGCCAGAATCCTGAATGAGTTTGAGGACCAGTTTCAAAGACAGAGGCAAACTGATGTCCGCCACCACGAACAATTGCCTAGTGTCCAGAAATCCTTTGCATCAGATCTCAATAATGCAATCAGTTCCTTTGAAAAACTTGGAAACCCGTTTGTGGAAGACAGTAATGACTTGTATGTGCTTGACACAAAGGTCATCATGCCTGATGAAGTGATAGCCGCAGTGCGATCCATGGAGGACACTGGCAAAACACAATTTGACGGATTTGTGGGGCAGCGATTCAAGGATCCTTCTGACAATTTCTATGATAGCATTTCAAAGAACAATCTGCCACTGTTGAAATCGAAGCCCAAGAAAACACCTGGAAAGTCTGAGGCGAAGATTACACGTATGAAAAGTAATGTGGAGCTCTTCTCACGAATGTACATTTCTTGCCAAACTAGAGATGGTGATCTTAACACATTTTATGAATATGAGTGGCATGGGTGGCCACCTGCATTGGCTGAAGGTATCAATACAATGCGGCCACCAACCGGCAAGGCTGATCTTTTGCCCTGTTTGGAAGCTTTAGCACAACGTCCTCGTGATGCGCCCAAAGGAGAAGTTCGTATTTTCGATGGGGCTGCCTTAGTCCATCATTTGGAGCCTAAGAAGTGCAACAGTGTGATCAGGACATTTGGTGACTATGCACAGAAACAGGTCCTTCCGTACATTGCCCGAAAGTTAAATGAGGGGACTGTGATGCATGTTGATGTGGTGTGGGACACCTATAGAACGGACAGTCTCAAAGAAGGCACCAGGCTTGGTCGTGGCCCTGGCATACCACTCCATGTGACTGAACAGACATCCGTGCCACGAAACTGGAGCAGCTTCCTTCGTGTAGATTCCAACAAAAAGACATTATTCAGTTTCCTTGCTGATTCCCTGCAAACGATGCCTATTCCAGAGGGAAAAACACTTCTTACAACCTTAGAAGAAGAGGTTAAATCAAAGCCCCCTTCTGATGTTTCTCAAATTCAACCATGTACGCATGAAGAGGCTGATTCACGAATGATGCTACATGCTTGGCATGCATATCAGCAGGGGTACAGAAGTATCGTCATTCATGCAACAGACACGGATGTGGTTGTGTTGGCTATCGCAATGGCAAGCATTATGGACGGTTGTGCAATGTGGTTGGCATTTGGACATGGAAACTATTTCAGGCACATTGCTGCTCACACTATTGCGACTCACATTGGCCCTGAACGCTCATGGGGGCTTCTATTCCTGCATACTTTTTCCGGATGCGATACTGTTTCTGCCATATGTGGGATTGGCAAAAAGACTGTGTGGAGCATATGGAATTCCATGCCAAACTTGGGGGAGGTCTTCAATCATCTCTCACATGCACCAGCGGAAGTAACAGATGATGACATGGACAACATAGAGAGGTTCTTCGTTGTTCTGTACAGTAGAACTTCCCCTCTGAAGAAAGTAAACGAAGCACGCAAGCAGCTGTTTGCTCAGTAGTGTAGCAGCATAGCAAACCTGTTGTGCATTTTGTGATACAAGCACCAAATTTGGCACAAATGTACATTAATATGTTGCGAACATTTTCAGATATTGGGCCACTTGAAATTCCGTAATTTTTTTTTTCAATTTTTTTCAAATTTCGTAATTTCAAATTTTTCGGGTGACACCGTCACAATTTCGGTCTTCGAGGCCGGCCGATATAGTGCGGCGGCTTAGCCCAAATATTCAAAAGAATTGTGCATTTTGTGATACAAGCACCAAATTTGGCACAAATGTACATTAATATGTTGCGAACATTGTGTGGTCAGCAATGAAGACGAGAGTCTGAATTACATGTATGCAAAAGACCTTGTGAACCAGTGAAGCAAATACACGGGTAAGCATGAATTAAATCTAGGGCATGATATAATTTCCATGATGTTTACCTCTACACTCAATGGTGGAAGGAGGTAATGTTTTGATCCCAGCTTGTCTGTATGTCTGTTTGTCTGTTAGTCCACAAAATTCCAGACAAAGCTTGTAGTAGTGGTAGTTGTAGTGGTAGTGGTGATAACAGAAATTGTTATATAGAACTGAACTTATATTATTATTATATGCAGAAAATAACTTCATTTCTATATGCCCTGCAGTGGACAGGTTAATTGGTTTATGCACTGAAGGGGTCACCCTGGTGTGCACTGCTGTGTTCTGCCTCACTGAGTTGTTCAGGTATGATGTACTCAGCACAAGCTTCCGGTCGGCCCGGAGGTGGGGGTGCGGGGCCTGTCACGGAACGTCAAAACAAACGGCCTGCCGGGGCCGCCCAAAAGTCGGGCGTGAGGGGCGCGTCCACTAATGGAACGCCTCTCGCTTCCCAGATCGAGGGCCACGTGGTCAGGAGAACCTCGTCCCTTCCGGTCACACTTTGCCTATCGGCCGGCCTCGAAGACCAAAATTGTGACGGTGTCACCCGAAAAATTTGAAATTACGAAATTTGAAAAAATTTGAAAAAAAAAATTACGGAATTTCAAGTGGCCCAATATCTGAAAATGTTCGCAACATATTAATGTACATTTGTGCCAAATTTGGTGCTTGTTTCACAAAATGCACAATTCTTTTGAATATTTGGGCTAGGCCGCCCCACTACAGGGAAATCGGCAATCGGAAAATATTCCACCGACAAAAGAGGCACTGCGTCAACATGTGAAGAGGGCAGTCTTTCAGGCCGGTCACATCTGGGGACAGTCCCAAATTGCTAACCCAGAGCTGCCTTCACCTGCAGATTGGGGATGGGCTAAAAATGCAGATGATGTCTGGCATCCATTTTGGACAGCAATGCCAGAGGCGTCAAAAGGGTGCCGAGAGCTGATCAAGTGCAAGTGTAAAAAACGGTGTGCTGGAAATTGCAAATCGTCTGCTGCTAATCTACCATGCACAGAACTATGTTTCTGCTCTGGACAATGCTTCCGAGATGAGCAGTAGGAGAAGTAAAACGGATGGAAAAAAGCTTGCAGCATGTTACGGCTGCCAACTGGTACGAAATATACTTTGAAATGAGCTCTTTGACTTGTTATATGATTTGTCAACTAGGGATCCATTGAATTGGTATTGCTTTTGCAAAGAACCCGGGATTTTCAACATTTCGTCTTGGCGGCCATATTGGAATTCAAAATGGCGGCCATACCATTTGTCAGACATTTCAAATTATTGCCTTATTGAACTCAGCATGTCAACATACCCTTGTGTACAAAATTTGAGCACCACAGGTCATTTAGAACCCAAGATAGGGATTATCAACATTTCGTCTTGGCAGCCATATTGGAATTCAAGATGGCGGCCTGTCCATTGGTCAGACCTCTTGGATCCGCCAATTTTTGAACTCAGCATGTCAAAATACCCCTGTATGCAAAATTTCAAACTTTCTGCCGGATGTGAACATCTCGTGCAATTTTTGTTACATATCTGCCCCACTATAGGTTGACTAGAAGCCGAGATAGCGCAAAATATGTATTTTATGGCGGCCATTTTGAAAATCCAAAATAGCGGCCATGCAGGTGTCTGTGCAAATGCCAACATTGATTTTCGGATTCTCCATGCTCTGATGATTCGAAAAATGTATAGTTTTGCTAATCTCCCAAAATTTTGAACGAAATTATATTTGTTAACACAGTGAACCTGACTATACTGTGAATGATCTTACATGTACTTGCAAGAGAACACAGCATAACATGCTGCTGTGTCTGTTAGCAACTGATGTAAGGACTACATTGAAGACCTCCAGTGGTCAACACAGAGCCTTGATGTAACCACTCTGTGACTGTCCCAATCTGTGAATCCCCCCAAACTTGGATCTCTGTCCATGGTATGTCCTCCCTCTATCGGGGGATGAACAATTTTTCCATCCAACATATGTTCCTGATCCGACGTGCTTAGCTGATATGACGACTATGTTCTTGTAAAAGTAAAATCTCCATTATTACCACTTGCGAAGGCGTAAAGCCCCAGTCATACCGGCCATTTTCAGGCCCCGAATCGCCACGACCTAAGATCGGGGCGACATTCTTGGCCAGATCGTATTGGGGTCCTGGCGATTCCTGGATGATCGGGGGTGTACTTGGCAGTTCGGGTCGAGACGGGAAGCCGCTCCGACAATTTTGAACTGTTCAAAATGATCGTGGCGATTCGTGGCGTTTTTCAAACTCTTGCTGCTGTCTGGAGGGTGTCGTATGGGCGCGTGTGGGCATCGGGAAAATGGTCGTGGAGTGTCTTGCGGCGGTCGGGAAACTTGGCTGCCACGATTCGCTCCGCATCCAGCAAGCACTGATACGACCGCCGTACGTCCTCACATGGACGTCGTACGATTGCCATCACGATCTTCCAAGAATTGCCCCGATCCGTCCCGACCACGTTCGCGCAGCAGTACGACGACTCACGATCATTGCCGATCTCTCACGAATTAACAAGACTCCGCCAAGACTGCCGTAAGCATGCAGTAAGCACCAGTAGGCGCCAGTACGACCTGTCACAAGACCGGGTATATATAGGCGATCCCCGGCGGCGAAATCATTTCATGTCCTGATTCCAAGCTGGTCACATCGATCACATCCAAGCTGGTCACGGCGGCCGCGTGATCGTGCATGTCTTCCTGGATCCCCCCCCCCCCCCCCTCTTCCTGGCTGGCGGCATCATTGGAAGGCTTGGAGTTGATGATTTATATAAACGACATACAAAAATAACG
Organism: Myxine glutinosa; assembly: GCF_964187855.1. Classification (NCBI taxonomy): domain Eukaryota; kingdom Metazoa; phylum Chordata; class Myxini; order Myxiniformes; family Myxinidae; genus Myxine; species Myxine glutinosa. The sequence continues at coordinate 108,084,025 of NC_136261.1, read as the reverse complement.
TGAATTAGCGTCGTCTGAATTTTAAGATCGTAGTTAGGTCGGCACGATTCTTGGCCGTTCTTATATAGGGCAAGGACGGCCGCCACGCAGTCGGGCTCGGACGGGTGGGCACGTACGCATGCGTACTGCGGTCGTAGTGAGGTCGTAGTGCCGTCGTAGTGCGGTCGTAGTGGGATCGGGGTGGATCGGGGCGGATTGGGGCGAAGACGTGTAGGCACGGGCTAGAACTTGTGGAGATCTTGCCGCGCACTTGGCGGATCGGGCTTTGTCGGCGCGGCGGTCACGGCGCAATCGTACGGGAGTCGTGGCAGGGGTGTTTTGGTATGACTGTGGGAAAATTTACAGCCGATCTTGCCGAAAAGTCGTGTTGGTGCGGGGAATCGCCAGATCGGGGGTGATCGGGGCGATTCGTGGCCACTCAAATCCGGTATGACTGGGGCTTTACTAGTCCAGTATCGCCGATTTCAATGCATGGTGAAACTGTATAACGCCCGTCTAGTCAGGTTCACTATGTCAAAAAATTATATTTCGTTCAAAATCATGGTAGATTAGCAAACCTATACATTTTTGGAAAGGTTATAGCATAAGGAAACTAAAAATCAATATTTACATTTGGAGAGATACCTGTATGGCGGCCATTTTGGATTTTCAAAATGGCCACTGTAAAATACATATTTTGTTCTATTTCTGCCTCTAATTACCCTAAAAACTTTTAAAAATATACTAAACCTATATTTTCAGGGACAAGGAATCCAATGAAAGTATCAAATTAGTGCTATGGGGAATGGTAAGACACGAATCAAAGGTTTTGAATTGCAAAATACTGTCTTTATATTCGCGATAAGTTGCATAATCAAATACATGTTATCATTTTGTACAGGCAGTTAATAACATCAAAATGTGTCACAATAATTCATATCACCAAACATACACAGGCAGTCAGCAAAATCATATATATACACATGCAGTCAGTATAACTTCACATCTACACAGGCAGTCAATGACAAAATATACACAGGCAGTCAATGGCATCAAACATACACGATTACAGAATATGCCATTTAGAGTTCGTCATCACTGTCCTGTGTGTCGTATCCGACAATATAGTCCGCATCGTTTTCACAGTCCGTTCCACACAAGCAAAGGTCGGTCAAATTGATTGGCAAATCGAATTGGTCGAATGGTCGATCGAATCGAATTCGATGAATCGAATCGAATCGAATCGATCGAATTGGTCGAATGGTCGATCGAAGCGATTGGTCGAATGGTCGAATGGTCGAATTGGTCGAATGGAATTGGTCGATTGGTCGAATTGGTCGAATTGGTCGAATCGAATTGGTCGGAATTGGCAAATGTAAACATTGATTTTCAGATTTTCCATGTAATAACGTTTCCAAAAATGTATAGGTTTGCTAATCTACCATGATTTTGAACGAAATATAATTTATTGACACAGTGGACCTGACTATAATGAGAGCTTGATTTTCATAAAGCCCGCGGCCTGGGTCTGGGGTCATGACCTCTGTGACGTCACGTCGCGCGACGTTGACAGACGACAGCATCAAAATGGCTGACTGTTTACAATGACAACGACAGCGAACTGTCGGAAACTGAGCTGCAAAACCTGGAGAAAAGTGCGCTGCCACACTCCACTGTTTGTGCTACAACTTATGGAGTGAAGAAGTTATCGGCGTGGCTGGGGAAAAGGAACAAAATATGCGATTTCGCGTCCGTTACAGCGCTCAAACTCAACGATCTCCTCCGTAAATACCACGCTGAAGTGAAACATCCTCAGTGTGTTTGCCTTGAAAAAGTGGTAATAATTGTAATAACATGATTTTGTACAGGCTTTATACTTTTTAATTCGGCCTTCATCAATGATTAGCAGCCCGACATAGCCATTAGCGGCCCTTGGGCCCTTCGGGCCGCAAATGGCTATGTCGGGCTGCTAAATCATTGATGTCGGGCCAATAAAAAAGTATAACGCCCAACAAAATAATCTTATTGTTATATTGTTATAGTTAACAACCACAGCACCCAAGACAGGGACTGTATTCTGCCCTTGCAAAGGATACATGTTTCATCTCCTCTGCATCCAATATTAGTTCTACCTGGGATTTTTTTTCCGAATAAGCCTGCTCGCTCGCTCGCTCGGTCGGTCTCTGTCTGTGTATGTCTCTGTCTGTCTGTCTGTCTCTCTCTCTCTCTTACCTCCCCCTCCCCTCTCTCTATCTCACCATTCTACCCTTTCCCTCTCTCTCTTACCCCCCCTCCCCTCTCTCTCTTACCCCCCTCCCCTCTCTCTCTTACCCCCCCTCCCCTCTCTCTCTTACCCCCCTCCCCTCTCTCTCTTGCCCCACCCCTCCCCTCTCTCTCTTACCCCCCCTCCCCTCTCTCTCTTACCCCCCCTCCCCTCTCTCTCTTACCCCCCCTCCCCTCTCTCTATCTCACTCTCCGACTCTCTCTCTCTCTCTCTCTGTCGCCACCTGCTGGCCGTTTGTATGCTGGTTGTACTGTCATGGCGTCTGCTTGTGGAGGCCTGTGAGTGCTCTGTGTTGTTGCTCCATTCCCCCGTTCCCCCCGTTCCCCCCCTCTGTGTCCTTGTGCCTGTTCGTGGAGTCTTCCTGGTGATTCCCATATACGTTGAGACGGGAGAGAGAGCCGGAGAGCACAGGGTGATCGCTGGTAAGGGTTCGCCGTTTTTGGGCGTCGCCCGATCGGTGTTTGCTCCTTCATCTTAAACCTCTATTTCCTTTTTTTCCTTTCGTTTATCTTTCCTTTAGTTTGTTTTGTTGCCTCCCTTTTCCGAAGTTAGGGAAATCGGAGAGGTCTGATTACTTCCCATTCCCGGAGTTCGGGTAGGGAAGATTATATTATATATTCACCCTCCCCGAGTTGGGGAGGGGTTGTAAGTGCAGCTGTTCCAGCATGGCAGCTGCACTATCTCGATTTACGGCCTTTCAGAGCCTGACCCGTAAGCACGGGTTCTTTTGTGTACCTCCAGAACGTGAGGTTAGTGTCGAGGACGTTGTCCTCGCAACCGGTCGTGTTGTCGGGATCGACAAGGTTGTTGCCGCTTCGCGGATGAACAAGCGGATCGTTATTTTTTTGTCCGACGTGGATTGTGTCCCACAAATTGTCGAACAGGGTTTGACAATCGATCCAGATTTATTTGTTATGATTTCCCCACTAGATAGCCCAGCGATAAAAGTCGTGATATCCAATTGCCCCCCATTTGTATCCGACGATGTACTAATTAAAGAGTTGTCCCGATACGGTACCATCGTGTCTCGTATCTCCATGATTCCCTTCGGGTCACGAAACAACGATTTAAGGCACGTGGTTTCATTCCGGCGGCAAGTGTTTATGATTTTAAAAAATTACCAGAAGGACTTAAACCTTATAATAAAATTAAAACATCAACAGAACGAATATACAGTGTACGTGTCCACCAACGTTCTAAAATGTTTTGGCTGCGGACAATTTGGGCATGTTAAGCATGACTGCCCCCGAAAAGAGAATTCTCCACAAGTACAACCTCCCCTCCGAACCGGGAATAAGCAACCCCCCCACCTTCCCACCACCGATCCAATCCCTTCCACCACCGACCCAAGCCTTCCCACCACCGAACCAAGCCTTCCCACCGCCGACCCAAGCCCTCCCACCACCGACCCGAACCTTCCCACCATCGACCCAAGCCTTACCACCACTGATCCCAATCTGTCTACCACCGACCCAAACCCCCCCGCCGTACCCCCTTCCCCTCCCCTTGAAACAGGGGCCCCTCCCTCTACTGAAGGATCTAATTGCAGCTATCTCCTGTTAACGATAGACCTCACCCCCCAGGCGACATCGTCCAATCACAGCTTGTTGCCTGCTATAACTGATCCTACCTCTCTCGCTGTGGTAGCCGATGGGAATCCCCTCCCGATGATCACGTCCTCCCCCCCCCCCCCTTCCCCCCAAACCCTTGCAATCTCTTCCCACTAACCAGGACGAGTTTCAATTAGTCTGCCCAAAAGGAAAAAGACATCTGCAAACAACAGATGAAAACGGTCATCTCTTTAAAAAACCTACAACTGAAAACCGACAGCCCCTCCTCTCTGCCCTAGATTTGTCCCTCGTCACAGAAAATCGTTTCTCGGTATTGGAGGACATAGATGTGGATGAATCCTCGCCCTTGTCTACTGACCTAGAAACTGATATGGTTGAACCGCAAAAATTAGTACCCACCCCTCCCCCCCCCCTCCCCTGAAGATGGCTCATTTCTCTCCCTCCCCGTCCCCTCCCTCTATGGACTATGCCCCATCTGATAACGTGGAGGGATGTGATGACGGTGAAGAGATAAATGATGAAAACCAGTGTGACACACCATCTGAGCCATCTGATATAGATGACTCTGTTAGTGAATGTGGTAGCCTTAAGGAAGAAGAAACCCCTCCAATCCCTCCCTCCGAGATAAAAAGGTTTCTTAAGGACACATTCCGAAAAAGGAATGTTGTTATAGAAACCTTTTTTCCGGAGCTACCTGATTTTATACATTCCGCTAGCTTGATGGTAAAACGGCCCCACGTTTTTAATTTCAATTCCTCCCAACGTCACCGTTTAAAGAAGTGGTTGCAAAAAGCTAAGAATGAACTGCTATCAAAAAATTGAGTGGTGGTCACTCCTCCTTGTAGCTGTAATGAGTTTTTCCATTTGTAGCCTGAATACTAACGGAGGATGTAGCTCTGTCCGTAAAGTTCAAGTAAGGGATTTTTTATTACAGAAGAAAGTTGACATTGCCCTCTTACAAGAGACCCATGCCAACGACTGCTGTCGCAGAGTGGTGTAGGCTCTTCCCCGGCCTGTCCTTTTTTAGTAACGGTGACTCCCGCAAAGGCGGTGTCGCAATAATTCTTAGCCCCTCCTTTTCGCCTTCATCGCTTAAATTCGACGAAATACACAAGGGATCCCTAGCATCCCTAGAATTCCACTACTGTGGAAAATTCTATACTATTTTTAATATCTATGCCCCAAGTACGCCTGTAGCTCGGCGAGTTTTTTTTAATGCCCTTGGGACACACCTAACGTCCCTCGACAGCCAAAACGCCCTAAAAAACCAAGACAATCATGTTTGTATTGGTGGAGATTTTAATTGCACCCTCCAAACCCAACTAGACAGGAACAGTGCAGAGCCCCATCCTGCCTCCACAATCCCTCTCACCAAATTTTTAAAACAAATGAATTTGACAGATATATGGCGGGTACAGCACCCATCAATCAGGCAATACATATGGTGTCGATGCATTCAGGGTAATATTGTACTTGCTCGCTTGGACAAGTTTTATATTAATCCTCCACTTGAACGCCTCGTTCTGTCATCCAAAATTTGCCCATCACGATTCTCGGACCACAGCGCAACATTTCTCAAAATTTCTGCCCCCTGCCCGAAACACAAGAGTGCTTTTTGGAAATTTACTAACAACTTACTTGATGATAGTACCTTTAAGGACATTTTTCCGGAAATTTGGAATATTCTAGTTGCCTCCCAAGGGAATTTCTCAAACCTCAGACAATGGTGGGATAATGCCAAAACGCACATCAGACTGTTCTGTCAACAATATCGTGCGTATGGTGTTCAAGAGGAAAGAAAAACCACAACCTTACTTGAAGATGAAATCCTGGAATTACAGGAACAGCTTCAGGGAACTGCAAGTGTGAGCTACCAGGGAATGAGGCAACAAATTCATGGAAAAACGGCCTTACTGAATTCCATATCCGAAAGGCGAGCACAAAATGCTTTATTGCGCCTGAAGATGAGGTACATACACGACCTTGATGCTCCAACCGAATTCTTCTTCAGCCTTAAAAGGGGGGCCTCTTCGTCAATGATTACACGCTTGCTCCATGATGGGGAACTCCTTTATGAAGATGGCAGAATCAGGGAATGTGCCCGGAAACATTTTAAACAACGGTTTATGCGGCATGACATTAACCAGGATGCAATATCGGAACTTGTTTCTAACCTTCCAACATTGGCGGAGGATCAGAAGCAGCAGTTGGAGGATCCTCTTAGGTTACCTGAGCTCACCACTGCCTTGAAGGCCTTGGAACCTGATAAAGCCCCTGGACTGGATGGGCTGACTAGTGAATTTTTCCAGTTTTTTTGGGACGCCATTGGACCTCACCTACTGCGGGTATTGAATGAATGTTTAGAGGATGGACAACTGCCGTGGAGTTGCCGGAGAGCAGTCACCACCTTAATTCCTAAGAAAGCGGACACTCAACTTATAGAGAACTGGCGTCCTATTTCTGTTTTATGTACGGATTATAAAATTTTAGCCAAAGCCTTGTCTAATCGAATGAAACCTTTTATGAATGTACTAATAGGAGAACATCAATCCTTTTGTATTCCTGGACGTACTATTTTTAATAATATCTTTCTTATCCGTGATACCATTCGGTTTTGTAACAATTTTAATATGAATGTTGGTCTGTTTTTCATTGACCAAGGAAAAGCCTTTGACTGTATTGACCACAGGTACCTTTTTAGAGTTTTAGAGAATTTTGGGTTTGGACCTATTTTTATCTCGTACGTTAAACTTTTGTATTGTAATATATCCAGTGTTCTTAAAATTAATCAAGTATTGTGTAGCCCCATTGCTGTACAACGGGGAGTACGGCAAGGTTGCCCGCTATCTGGACTTTTATACTCTCTTGCCATCGAACCTCTTCTGCTCCAATTACGTACGCACATTTCTGGCTTCACTGGATCAATTCTTACCACACCGCTAAAAGTCTCTGCCTATGCAGATGATGTCTGTATTTATATAAAAAATAGTGCTGACGTCACTGCGGTGGCTCAGGCACTAAAGACATATTGTCAGGCTTGTTCAGGCCAGGTAAACTGGAAGAAGAGTGAAGCCCTTTGGATAGGACCTGGAGATTGCCCGCCAATTGTCCTACCAGGAGGAGTGAACTGGCAGAAAAGTGGCATTATATACCTCGGTATTTTCCTAGGAGACAACACCTTTGAGCAGCAGAACTGGGTGGGATTACCGGACAAGGTAATGGCAAAACTGGCCCGCTGGAAAGGACTTCTTTCTCAACTTTCGTACCGCGGAAGAACTCTCGTCATTAACAATCTTGTCGCCTCTATGCTATGGCATAAGATGATATGCCTACAACCGCCCGGGAGCCTTCTTATTACACTGCAAAAGAGCATTGTCGACTTTTTCTGGAGCGGGAAACACTGGCTCCAACCCCCCGTGGCATACTTACCACTCACTGAACTCACTTATTGATATCCGCAGCCGGATTATGGTCTTCCGGCTTCATATCGTGCGCCAACTTGTATATGGAGATGAAGCCCTACTCTGGAGGCCTCTGGCTAACTGCATATTGCAACTTACATGCAAGCTGGGTTACGACCGAGAACTTTTCTTGATGAACCCTCATCAAATCGATTCATCCTTGCTGCCCACCTTTTACCAAGGGGTGATGAACGCCTGGCAAGCCCTGTCCTTTTCCCGTGAAATGGCAACATACAACATGAAAATGTTGTTGAATGAGCCCCTATGCTACAACCCCTTCCTGGAAAACAGCTTGAATAATAGGGGACTCGTTCAACGTTTTGTTGATGCCAAGCTGCTGCGAGTGAAAGACCTCATGACAGAGTCTGGGAGCTGCCGGCTGAGTGCTGCCGCTGTGGCACAAAAAACCGGAATAAAATCTGTCAGGATCATCTCTCGGTTCCTTCAAGGGATATCCACAACGTATCGTAATACCTGCGAGGAACTTGGCCCTTCCCCCGAGGAAACAGCGGGTGACTTCCCCAAACTCCTAGTCTTCAGCCCGCCACTTAATCTGTCCCCTGGCCTGAACAGCCCTGATGATACTGCATTATCCCTTCCCGCCTTTCCAAAGAAAACTTTGTACAACGCGTACGTTAAAATTTTATACGCAAAAACATTTTCTGAGCACCCGAGGCTTCGATGGCGGGATGTTTTACCCCCAATACCCCCCAATTGTCCCAATTGGCGAAGTTTTTATCTCTTGCCTACTCCAAAGTATGTTGGAGATATTCAATGGAAACTTGTACACTGGATTTTACCTTATAATGTTTTTCTGAACCGGTTTTCTACTGCTAACTCTAATCTATGCTCTTTCTGCGCATCCATTGAAACCCTACCGCATATATACCTTGAGTGTGAACGATTGCAACCTCTTTTTACATTCCTTCAGGAACGCTTTGTGAAGCTTGGTTCCCTCTTCAATCACAATGTTTTTATTTATGGTGTTTTAGGACCGTCTTCCCTTAGAAATGTGGTTTTAATGAATTTTTTAATTGGCCAGGCCAAGTTTGCAATTTATAAATCCAGGAAGAAAAAAATGGGAAACGCTTCTGACTCGTCATATGATGTACTGCTCACCTTTAAGGCTCTTGTAAATGCAAGACTAAAGCTAGAATACCGGTTTTTTAAAATGAACAAGAATTTAACATGTTTTAAAGAAAAGTGGGTTTTTAATGATGTCATATGCACACTTGATGATGATGATTTGATAATAACTTTTCCTTGAGACCATTTTTATTGTGTTTTGTTTCTTTATGACTGAACATAACAGATTTTTTGTACTCTTGTAATAAAAGCAAGAAACAGTCTCTCTCTCTCTCTCTCTCTCTCTCTCTCTCGCGCCCCCTGCAGGCCGTTTGTGGTGGGCGTGGCGTCATGGCGGCTGTGAGCAACTGCTCTGTGGTGTAGTGAGTTCTTTGTGAGTTTTCCTCCTCTCCTGCCCTCCCCTGCCCCCCCCCTCCCTCTCCTTCCTATCCTGTGTACTTTGGCATTTTGTTTTCATCCATTCTACACCTTTGTCTGCGAGAGAGAGAGAGGATTGAGAGCGGGCCCATTTTGGGTGCGGCCTACTGGCTTCGACGGCATTTTGTAAGCCATTTTTGTGCTTATAATGCACGTTTATTACTTACTTTAGTTCGATTATTTAGGTTTGATACCTTCTTGTCCGGTTCGGACAAGTGGGGGGTGTTGAATTCGCTGGTATGGCGAATGCACGCTCTCGGTTAGAGGCGTTCGATAGCCTAACGAGGAAGCATGCATTTGTGTGTGTTCCACCAGAAGGAGTCCTCACTGAGGATGTGGTACTCGCAGTGGGGAAAATAATCGGGTGCGAGCATGTCCGAGCTGCCTCACGAATGAATCAAAAAGTTGTTATTTTCCTGTCCGAAGAAAACTTTGTTCACGACGTCGTGAGTGCAGGTTTAACCACAGAAGGTGGTGTTTTTATGTTAGCGTCCCCCATGGATACTCCAGCGATGAAAATCGTTGTATCAAACGTACCACCATTTATATCAAACGACAAACTAATGTCAGTCCTTTCTCGTTATGGAACAGCTGTGTCGAGAATGTCCATGATCCCTCTGAAGAGCCGAGACGAGAGGATAAAACACGTTATGAGTTTCCGTCGCCAAGTTTACATGGTACTTCCCGATCGTGGTGATGATACAGGGTTAAATATTTCATTTAAAGTAAAATCCGACGATCGGGAGTATCAAATGTATGCCTCGTCAGCCTCACTAACGTGCTTTCACTGTGGAGCCTTTGGTCACGTTAAACGTTTTTGTCCCAAGGTTTCGTGTTCAAAGTGTGGGGAAAATGGCCATGCATACACCGATTGTAAAAATGATAATACTCGTGTTCCTATTAAACCGACTGGAGTTAATCCTGTGAGTTTGCCGGTTCCTGCTGTTCCCTCCTGCAGTGAGACGAACAATAGCAGCATCGATGGGCATATCCCGAGTCGAGAAAACGATTGCACTTCACTTCCTGTCACAGAAACCGAAGCGACCCCAACTCGCACAACCTTTGCTGCGATTCCCTCATGTAGTGAAGGAATGGAGGAGGACCCTATTATTGGTTCTAAAAAACGAAGGGCGTCGGTTGATAATTTTTCTACCAGTAATCCAAAAAAGGTGGTATTGGAGAAGGCCAGTGTAGCTGAACACACACCTCAATGTGTTCCTCATGCTTCCATCGGGTTTGAAAAAAAGGATGGTGAATCGGGTGCTGCAATTGAGGATAATATGTCTGAAAGTTTGTGTACAAACTCTGTGGACGCAAATTGCTATATGGGTGAAATAAGTTGCAACGCTGAATACGTTGATAAACCCTCGAACGAACCATTACGATCATTGACATCAGTCACTGTGAACGAGCAGACAGTGACTGACTCATCCCTCCACAGTGCTGCTCCACCGATGCAGATTCAAAACTGTGTTACCGAGTCACTCATCGATTCGGTAGATTGTGCTCCACAAGAGGATGAAACCGAGGCTTCAACTTCTGACGAGCAGAAATATCACCATGGCATCGTGGATTGCACAGTGGAGCTCTCCAGCGAATCCCCAGAGATACTGACAATTCCCATAGTGACCACGGAGGCCGACATCCTCGATCCTGGAGGGACCTTGTCAGACTTGTCGGAATCTGATGAGGATGACGAGGTGCCCGAGTTGTCTCAGTCTCAGTTGAGTCAGCCAATGATATCTCCTCAACTCGTACTCTCCTTTCTGAATGAAACCTACAGACAGCGAAATGTAGTTATCAGGGATACATTTCCTGATTTAGGTTCATTTATTCAATCAGCAAAGGAAATAACAAGAAAGGGCAAAGAATTTCCACTAACAAGGTCACAATTTCACCGACTCAGGAAATTTATTACAAAAGCCAGTCTTGAGATTTCGCAACACCCAATCAAACCTTTTGATAAGGAATGAAGCAAATTACCTTTGGCACCTTGAACATTAACGGTGGAGGTGCAAACCCAAACCGCCAAGCTCAAGTGCAAAGTTTGTTTCGGCGCAAAAATGTCGATGTACTTTTACTGCAGGAAACGCACATCACCCAAAACGTAGAATATGATTGGTGTCGCGTTTTGGGGGGACAGTGCTTTTTTAGCAACCTGTCTTCCCTTTCGGCAGGTGTTGCTTTCGTACTTCGACCAGGGCTAGTACCTGAGTCAATCCTCTTCCAGGAGATCATTAAAGGCCGATTCAGCTCTCTTGAACTGGAGGTTAATAATTTCCATTTCACATTATTCAATGTGTACGCACCAAGTGAGAGCACAGAACGGAAAGCTTTCTTTGCGTCTGTGATTAATCACCTGCAGACAGTTGATCTAAACCAATGTGTGTGTATCGGGGGTGATTTCAACTGTACCTTTGAACCTGTAATGGACAGGAACTCGGCAGAACCTCATCCCGAATCATGTATTGATTTATCCCTTTTCCTTTCTCGGGTGGGTTTGCTAGATGTATGGAGGGTACTTTTCCCCAATGAACCTCAGTTCACCTGGAGCCGCATCACCAGAGGAAGAGTGTCCTTTGCGAGACTCGACCGATGGTATATAAACTCACCTTTTAGAAACGCTATAGTCTCTCCAGATTATTTTCCGTCAATATTCTCAGACCATCATTTAGTAACCATGGGGTTTCTTTTTCCTCAGTCAATAAATAAAAGTGCATACTGGAAATTTAATACCAGTCTTCTAGAAGATGGTCTATTTAAAGAAGCCTTCCAAGTTTTCTGGGCTAATCAACTCCAAAGAAAGCCCTCTTTTTCTTCAGTTAATCTTTGGTGGGACAATACGAAAGCCCAGATTCGGGTGTTTTGTCAACAGTTTAGAGCAAACATTACAAATGTTAAGAATATAACAATGACTTGTTTGGAAGCTGACATTGTACAGCTCGAAGGTAAACTTGCTAAAAATAATAATGCAAGAAACTTCCAGTTATTACTAGAAAAGAAGACTCAGCTGAGAGAGTTAATCCAGGAGAAAGCAGCAGGGTTGTTGCTCAGACTAAGGGTTAAGAACTTAAAGGTTTTAGATACCCCTAGTAAAGCTTTTTTTCGTCTGGACTCTGTCAGTAAAGCACCCAAGAACATTTTTTCTGTAATTAATCCTGGCGGAGCTGTTGTTGTAAATCCCAGAGACAGACGGTTATGTGTTCAAGACTTCTTTTCCAAACTGTTTTCAAAACAGGTAGTTTGTGATGAAACAATGAGACTTTTAACCTCTCACCTATCCTCGTTAACCGAGTCCCAGCGGCTGGATATGGACTCGCCAATTACGCTCGAGGAGTTAACGCAAGCCCTGGCTGGAATGGACTCGGGAAGAGCCCCTGGAATCGATGGTCTGCCGGCTGAATTTTATGTGGAATTTTGGGAACTATTAGGTCCAGAACTGATGCATGTTCTTGAATCATCACTGACTCATGGAGAATTGCCTTTAAGTTTGAGAAGAGCGGTGATGTCCCTTCTTCCGAAGGCTGGTGATTTGCGACAAATGAAGAATTGGAGACCTGTTTCTCTACTATGCACTGATTATAAAATCCTTTCAAAAGTTCTGGCGAATCGAGCTAAAAGGGTAATTTGCGATTTGGTTCACCCTGATCAGAGTTATTGTATTCCAGGTAGATCTATGTATGATAACATATTTTTCATTAGAGATCTCATAGATGGCAACTGTGTGCAGAATGACTTTGGTATAATTTTTCTTGATTTAGAAAAGGCTTTTGATAGCATCGATCATGTCTTTTTGAATCATGTGCTTGAAGCCTGTGGATTTGGAGATAATTTCAGAACTTATATTGCTTTATTGTACAACAATATATTCAGTTTAGTTAAGGTGAACAATGAGCTTTGTTCTCCCATACAGGTTCAAAGGGGGGTAAGGCAAGGTTGCCCTGTCTCCGGCTTACTGTTCACCCTTGTAATGGAATCACTTCTCGTGTTACTAAGGAATAACGTTTCTGGAATGAGTATATCTCCTGATCATCCTCCAGTTGTCGTATCGGCGTATGCTGATGATGTTGCAATCATTGTTAAAAACAATAACGACATTGCAGCTCTGGCTAAGTGCCTACATTTGTTTGGTTTAGCTTCCTCGTTGAAGTGCAACTGGGAAAAGTGCAAAGCGCTATGGGTTCCCTCTGTCAGGGACAGTGCATCTAGAATGGCGCAAGACCCGCCAATACACCTTCCTGCAAGTTTAAAGTGGGTGGATGGAGGTGTTCGCTATCTTGGAGTGTTCCTTGGATCCCCACAGTACGGCCAGAAAAACTGGGAAGGTGTCGCTGAATGCGTAAAAAAGAGATTGAGTAGATGGAGGAGAGCCCTGCCTCACCTTTCGTATAAGGGCCGAGTTTTGGTAGTCAAGAACCTCATCGCCTCCTTCTTGTGGCACAGATTAATCTGCCTGCAACCACCAGAGGCTTGGTGAAGGAAGTGCAAAGGCAACTGTTGGAGTTCTTTTGGGGAGGGCATCACTGGTTACGGCCAAACGTTGTATGCCGTCCATTGGCCGAGGGTGGCCAGAGTATGGTCGACATCAGGAGCCGCATAATGGCCTTTCGGCTATGCACTGTGCAAAAACTTTTGGTGAAAGAACAATTACCAAACCATGTTTTGGCCACCCACATTTTGCGGCAAGCTGGTGGGCTGGGATATGGCCGCGAATGTTTCTTGGTCCTGCTTCAACAAGTTGACACATCTCCTCTTCCTGTTTTTTATCAGAGTGTGTTGAATGCTTGGCAGAACCTCACAGTGTGCCGTCAAGAAGACAACTACGACATCCATATGTTTGCACAAGAGCCTTTGTTCTGCAATCGGCTTTTCCCAAACATACCCAAAAGTAGGGACCTCTGCCAGCATTTCATAATTGCCGGCATCACAAAAGTATGGCACCTCCGGCAAGTTTCAGGTTGCGGGTGGAAATCAGCTCGAGAAGTAGCCGAGCTAGCAGGAATTCGGTCCGAAAGAGTGACTGCAAAAGTGTTGAGAGAGGTGATACGAATAGGGGTACGGCTGAGAGTATGCTGGTCCCACGAGCTCGAACCATTGCACGATGAGTGGGTTTTTCCTGGGTTACTGGTGCACTTCAAGTTGGAAGACTTACCCCCGGTTAGCATGGGGATAAGCCCCTTTCAAGACTAGCAGTAAAGAGCTATACAAGTCATGTGTCAAGTTACTGCTGGGGGATACGCCGCTAAATGGAATAATCCGGTGGAAGAGACTGTTGCCTGTGGGACCCCCCTCTGAACCTGTATGGAACTCCATGTATAGCAAGCTCATAAGTAAAAGATCTGGCGATCTCCAATGGAGACTGATCCACTGGATAGTCCCCTCCAATAAGTTAATCAACCATTTCTCTCCTACATCCACACGTTGCCCATTCTGCATATGTACGGAGGACGTGTTCCACGCCTTCATTAATTGTGTGAGATTGGTTCCTTTGTTTCGGTGGTTTAATCTTGTGGCACACAGAATGAAGGTTGTTTTCTCGTTGCGTTCTTTTATTTTCGGCTTTAATGCCAAGTCAAGCAAGGAAAATATGTTAATGAGGTTTCTTGTCGCAACAGCCAAGCTGGCAATATATCTCTCAAGAAGGGAGAAATTGAACGGTAAACCTGCCGGGGAATGCAATGTAATGTTGTTTTTCAATGCCCTCGTGTCAGCAAGACTTAAACTAGAGTTTTGTTTCTATAAGGATGCAAACAATCTTGATGAATTCACCAATACTTGGTGTCATGAAGGGTTGTGTGAGGTTCGTGAGAACCAACTGGTAATATTTTTGTAGGTTGTATAAAGTTAATGGTTTATTTTGGCAAATTGTGTGCCGTGATACTTCTGTAACCTTTTCGTTTCATTGCTTTTTCATGTATTTATGATTGGTGTAAAGGTATAAATACATTTTTTTTGTATTATTTTGATAATAAAAGGACTTCAAAAGTCAAAAAGTCTCTCTCTTTCTTTCTCTCTCTCTCTCGCGCGCCCTCTGCTGGCTGTCGGTGTGTTTGGGCGCGGCAAGATGGTGGCTGTGCATGTGTGGTGAGGTACGAGCTGCTCTGCTGTTCTACTCTTTTGTCCCTTTCCACGTCGTATCTCACCTTTTCCTTCCCCCTATTCGTTTATCTTTACATCCTTACTCTGCATTTGTGCCCCAACCCCTCCCCTTTGATCAGACCCAACACTTCGGGGCTTCGGCCTCCCCCATCCCCCTCTGCCTCCCTTTTCCCTCCTCGATTCCCTTTTTCTTATCTCGTTTGTATTTATATTCACTCCGTGTCCTTTGTTTCCTTTTCCTTTTTCTGAGAGAGAGAAAGAGAGCCCGCAGCTGTTTGTGGATAACTTTTGCATTAATCGGCGGCCCATCCCGTCCTCCGGCTGATCGCTTTTTTCTCCACCAGCTGTGTTTGTTTTCGCCTTTGAAAATCTGTCTCGGCTCGTAATTAATTAATCACTGTTCGAGAGCGATATTCACTCTCCCGTCCTCGTCCCACCCCCCCCCCCTCGTCCCCCGCCCCCCGTCCCCCGTCCCCCGTCCCTCGTCCCCCGTCCCTCGTCCCCCGTCCCTCATCCCCCGTCCCTCGTTCCCCGTCCCACCCCCACCCTCGTCCCTTGTCCCCCCCCCCTCGTCCCTTGTCCCCCCCCCCCCCTCGTCCCCTGTCCCACCCCCCCCCCTCGTCCCCTGTCCCACCCCCCCCCCTCGTCCCCTGTAAATTATGACTTCGTTTTCACGTTACGCGGCATATGAAGCGTTAACTCGTAGACATGGCGTTGTTTGTGTCCCACCGAACGAGGTCAGCGTCGAAGACCTCGTTATTGCTGTGGGCAACATAATCGGTATTGATAAAGTTCGCGCGGCCTCACGAATGAACAAACGTGTCGTTATTTTCGTATCCGAGGCTGAACTGGTTCACGAGATTGTATGTACAGGATTATCGACAGATGACGGACATTTCGTACTCGTGTCCCCTCTCGACACTCCAGCCGTTAAGGTCATCATCTCGAACTGTCCTCCATTCCTGAAGAACGAGAGACTGGTCTCCGAACTATCTCGTTATGGTACTGTGGTTTCGCATGTCACGATGTTACCTTTACGTTGCCAGGACGACCGGGCTAAACATGTGATGTCTTTCAGGAGACAAGCTTATCTTGTACTTCCTCCTTCTAACGTCGAAAGAACGCTGAACATTGTTTTGAAATTCAAAATTGATAATCATGATTACCAATTATACGTAACCACTGACACCTTGAAATGTTTTGAATGTGGTAAATTCGGACACCTGAAACGCTCTTGCCCAAAAACGGCTTCGTCGAACGATGGGACAAACCACGTAAACAACAAGGATTCTTCTTCTTCATCTTTTGCTTCGGCTGTGAAGGGAACATCTTCCATGTCCGGCAATAACGCTCAGCCTTCCCATCCCGATGATCCAAACAGCACAACGAACGTCGGGGATGGTTTCACCATTGTTCCGTCAAGAAAGAGAAAGACCCTTCCCGACGGTCATTTAACTCAGAAAAAGGCAGCATTTAACAATAAGCAACCTGTCGGTAACACCCCCCCAGTCGTGACCGATGCCACTCTACAAGGCTTACCTGGGACAAACCCTGTACCTACAGCCAACAAGTTCGGCCCCCTTTCATGTGAGGACATAGACGTTCCACATGCAGGGACTGGTTTACCTGTTAACAAATCAAATGGAATCGTCTCACCTGTTACGGACTCGGCTATTGGAAAGTCCTCTGATGATTTTGCTGAGACCACTGGTGATGAACCTGCTGAGACCACTGGTGATGAACCTGTCGAGACCATGGATGATGAACCTGCTGAGACCATTGGTGATGAACCTGCCGAGACCACTGGTGATGAACCTGCCGAGACCACTGGTGATGAACCTGCTGAGACCATTGGTGATGAACCTGCCGAGGCCACTGGTGATGAACTTGCTGTCACCTTGGAAAATGTTAATCCTGAGCATGATGATGCTGAATTCCCGCCAGCAGAAAATAGCGAAACTGTCCCAGTTACTGCTCTCACTTCATCACCGGGTGAAGCTGGAATCGCAGGAATCAATATCTTGCAAGAGACTCCTATTCTGCTAGATACCGCCACACCATCGGAGGTTGTTGCAGTCGGGGGAAGCAACATCGCTGCATCTGCTGATGCTGTTTCTGTTTCACAAAATCCACAGATTATTGCTGTTATTCCTCAAAGCAATGTTCCCACGGTGGGAGAGCACACAGATGTTACAACGAGTGCAGGTCCGTGTGCCAATATTGATGACAGCAGCGACATGCAGGATTATACAAGCTTGTGTGATTCGGAAATTAAAACTGACTCCGACGAATCTGACCTGGAGGAAGCAAACAGCCAGGTGGAAGCAATGGAGAAACCTACCAGTCTAGGTCCTACTTCCCCTGAACAAATACGACTTTTCTTGCAAAATACGTACAGGAAACGCAGTATAAACCTAACAGAATACTTTCCCGATTTACCGTCCTTCCTTGAGTGTGCTCAGGCTATTATACGCAGGCCTGACTTATTCAACTTTCCTCAGACACATTGTCACCGTTTAAGAAAATTGATCGCCAAGACGAAAAAGACTCTAAGTTAATTCATGGTGAGTTTCAAGATTGGAACAGTAAATGTCAATGGTGGTGGAAGTTCACTCCGCCAGATCCAGATCAAGCAGCTGATAAACGCAAACGGTCTCGACATAGCGTTGTTGCAGGAGACCCACGCCGTCAGATCTGTTCAGGCCCAGTGGCGGCTCATTATGGATAAGGAGTGTTTTTTTAGTAACAGCTCCTCGTCTAAGGCAGGAATCATGTTTGTCTTAGGGAAACATTTCCAACCATCCTCGCTTCAATTTGCGAATATCATTGATGGCCATCTTGCCTCTGTGACCTATCTCAATCAGGTCAAGTTTACAATCCTTAATGTGTATGCTCCAAGCAAAAATGGTGAGCGGATCTCCTTCTTTGCTGAACTGAGAAAGTTCCTCCAAACACTGGATCTGCAGACTTGTCTAATTATTGGTGGCGATTTTAACTGTACTGTTAATGCCTCATGCGACCGAAACGGGCCAGAACCTCAACCATGTACCGCAAAACTCTTTGCAAATATCATCGCAAAATATAATCTCCATGATGTCTGGCGCTTGCAACACCCTTCCGAACAATCCTACACATGGTGTCGTTGTTCCAACAACCACATCTCACTTGCGAGGCTTGATCGCATTTATGTAAATTCTCACCTGTTACATGGAGTTTGCAAATCTGACATCGTGCCTTCCGGTTTCTCCGATCACTTCCTAGCTCGAGCATTCGTTCAACTCTCGAAACCGTGTCCAGGGAGTTCTCACTGGAAGTTCAACAATAGTTTAATAGAAGACTTCAACTTTATTCAGGCTTTTGAATCTTTCTGGACAGATCTCTTGGAACGGAAGCTAAGCTGTTCTGTTAACCCACTGGTGTGGTGGGATCTAGTAAAAACCCAAATCAAAGGCTTCTGCCAACAATACCAGAGCTTCTCAAAAAGGGCTGATTATGAAGCAAGGAAATTATTGCAATCAGAGATTTTACATCTTCAGAGGGTCACAGGACAAAATAATAATGTGCAAAGAGCCTTAACCGAAAAACAGTCTTTATTGAAAGAAATAACTGAGAGGAATGCACGTGGTGCCCTAGTTCGGATGAGGGTGCAGCACCTTAACGAGACAGACATACCAACTAAGTATTTTTTTTCCTTAGAGAAACGCCTCCCGAACAAACAGCTCTCTCAACTGCGTTTGGCAGACTCATCCATCACTTTCAACCAATCAGTTATTAAACTTTTCACAAAGGAATATTTCTCGAAAATATACTCGATGGAGCAAATAAATCACGTCAGTGTCGCCTCTATCTCCGTAGGGCTGCCAGTGTTGTGTGAGGGTGGACGTTCCTACCTGGAGGGGCCCATTACCTTGGACGAACTTGGCGCCGCTCTGCACAGCCTTGCTGTTGGGAAAGCGCCCGGATTGGACGGACTCACAACTGAATTTTATAATAAATTCTGGCATCTACTGGGTCCCGAACTCCTCAACACCTTGAACGCAAGCTGCCAGCTTGGACAGCTCCCTCAGAGTTGCCGACGGGCTATTCTCACCCTCATTCCAAAGAAAGGAGACTTGCTCTATATTAAAAACTGGCGCCCAATCTCTTTGCTATGCACAGACTATAAAGTATTCTCAAAAGCCCTGGCATTGCGACTTACTCCTCATCTCTCCTCATTGTTGAAAGAAGACCAATGTTATTGTGTACCCAAGCGCTCAATCTATGACAACATCTCCCTCGTAAGAGACATGATTGAACTGTGCAAAGAAAACCCCACAGATTTGGGACTCCTTCTCCTTGATCAGGAGAAGGCCTTTGACCGCGTCGATCATCGGTACCTCTTCAAAGTGCTTGAACGGTTTGGACTTGGTCCGACCTTCATTTCTTACATTAAGATACTGTATAACAATATCTCTAGTGTGCTTAAGATAAACAATGGACTTGTTACACCCTTGCCTGTCAACAGGGGAATTCGACAAGGTTGCCCCCTCTCTGGCTTGCTCTATGCTCTCTCCATCGAACCCTTACTGGGTTATTTGCGTGCTAGACTAACCGGGGTTGGGTTTTCTCATCTTGAACGGCCCATTAAGGTGCTGGCATATGCTGATGATGTGTGTGTTTTTGTGCGGAACCTCAATGACATTAACGTTGTCCGTTATTGTCTATCCGTGGTTGAAAAGGCTTCTTCAGCCAAAGTGAATTGGGAGAAAACGAGCGCCATTTGGCTTGGTCCGTCATGTCACTCGGCACCCAAACTTCCTGCTCCTCTTGCATGGGCCACTGATGGCGTGAAATACCTTGGAGTGTTCTTGGGTAATGACGCCACAGTAGCAAAGAATTGGGCTGGTCTGTTGGATCTTGTTGAAGGGAAACTGCAAAAATGGAGAAATCTGATAACACAACTGTCTTATCGTGGAAGGGTCTTGGTGATCAACAGTTTGGTGGCCTCTACCCTATGGCACAGGTTCTTTGTGCTGCACCCTCCGGTAGTGTTGCTTCAACAGCTCCAGAAGTGCTTTGTGTCTTTCTTCTGGGATGGAAAGCACTGGTTGCGACCCGAGGTCCTCAGCTTGCCACTGACCGATGGAGGCCAAGGCCTGGTTGACATAAAGAGCCGGTTAACGGCCTTTCGACTTTCGGTTGCTCTACGCATGCTGTACATGCACCCCTCTCCACCTTGGGTCGGCGTCGCTCGTCGCCTTTTGCAGCAGGCGGGGAGACTAGGCTATGACCACGCTATATTCTTGATGGATCTCTCGCATCTTGATATGTCTCCCCTCTCCAGGTTTTATCAAAGTGTACTAAACGCATGGCGAACTCTAACGACAACAAGAGCTACGCATTCGTTCACAAAGCAAATGTTCTTGATGGAACCTTTGTTTTACAATTCAATTTTCCATGATATGCCTGCTGATAGGTGCCTCGTTCAACGCTTTGTCGCGAAGAACATAAAATCGGTCGCCGATCTTTTAAGCCCAAGTGGCAGTTGGATTGGAGCTGATGCATTGGCAAGCCTGGTTGGCGTGCGATCCTCCAGAGTTGTGGCACGTATGCTACGCTGTGTGCTTCATACCTATGTACAGCTTGCACCTAACTGGGAGCAAGTCCAAGCAGACAACGAACAAGGTGCCTCTCCTGCTACCTTTCCTGAACTTATTTGCAAGTTTTCTCTTGCCAACTCTCCTCCGTGTACCCCTTTAGCATAGGATTCAATGGGTTTCCTAAACAAAAAGACCTCTATTTGGGTTGCGTAAGTTTCCTTTTGCAAGGGCAAATGACACAGCGGAGGGTTCGATGGAGAGACCTCTTACCTTGTTCCCCCCCATATTTTCCTAATTGGAAAGGATTCTATCATCCTCCTGTGCCGCCACGACATGGTGACCTCCAATGGAGACTTGCACACTGGATCCTCCCCTCTAACCACTTGCTGCACCGCTTCTCAAGTCTCCTAGCAGATGAATGTCCCTTTTGCAAAAGACCTGAAAACCTCTTTCATATTTATGTTGAATGTCAACGGTTGGCTCCTTTATTTATCTTTCTTAAGAATTGTTTTGGCAGGATTGGCTTGGTTTTCAACACTTGTGTTTTCATTTATGGCTTAGACATCTCACACAAGAATATGAATGATGTGTTAGGTAATTTCCTGCTTGCACAGGCAAAAATGGCAGTGTATAAATCAAGAAAAAGAAAAGTTGATGATCTCGGAGCTAATGAGGAAAATGCCTTATTCTTGTTTAAAAATCTTGTGACGAGCCGTGTAAAGTTAGACTTTGCCTTTTTCTCCATAACAGGAAGGCTGCCACAGTTTGAGACCAAATGGTGCGTGAATGAAGTCATTTGTAAAATCCTGGAGAAACGTTTATTGTTTTGTGAAATGTTTTGTGCATAATTTTTACTGTATTCTACTGTATTAATATTTTTTGTTTGTTTCTCTGCTTGAAATGACAATGTGACCCCTATTTGGGGGTTTTCTTTTTCTATTTTTATAATAAAAAGATACAAAAGTCTCTCTCTCTCTCTCTCCCTCTCTCTCTCTCTCTCTCTCTCTCTCCCCCTCCCTCTCTCCCCCTCTCTCTCTCCCCTTCTCTCTCTCCCCCCCCTCTCTTTCCCTTTCTCAATTTTTCACTTAATTTAATCAAACGCTTAATTTGCTCTTGATGTGTTCATAGCTCTTGCGTGAGCATTTCCTTTAAAATTGTTTGTGGTTTCTGTTTGTGTCCTCACCTTTGGTTGGTAAAATTTTTATACTTGCTGATTTCGTTTGAATATCCTTTGTTCTTTTTTGGTGTGTTTATGATCCTTATACAATGTTTCTTTGAACTCGTTGCTTGGTTTAACACTGCTTTGTGGAATGGTTTTATACTTTTATAATAAAAGGATACAAAAGTCTCTCTTTCTCTCTCTCTCTCTCTCTCTCCCTCTCGCCCTCTCGCCCTCTCGCCCTCGTGCCCCCTGCTGGCTGTAGGTGTGTTTGGGCGCGGCAAGATGGTGGCTGTGCATGTGTGGTGAGGTACGAGCTGCTCTGCTGTTCTATTCTGTTGTCCCTTTCCACGTCGTATTTCACCTTCTCCTTCCCCTTCCCCCTGTTCGTTTATCTTCACATCCTTACTCTGCATTTGTGCCCCAACCCCTCCCCTTTGATCAGACCCAACACTTCGGGGCTTCGGCCTCCCCCATCCCCCTCTGCCTCCCTTTTCCCTCCTCGATTCCCTTTTCTTATCTCGTTTGTATTTATATTCACTCCGTGTCCTTTGTTTCCTTTTCCTTTTCTGAGAGAGAGAAAGAGAGCCCGCAGCTGTTTGTGGATAACTTTTGCATTAATCGGCGGCCCATCCCGTCCTCCGGCTGATCGCTTTTTTCTCCACCAGCTGTGTTTGTTTTCGCCTTTGAAAATCTGTCTCGGCTCGTAATTAATTAATCACTGTTCGAGAGCGATATTCACTCTCCCGTCCTCGTCCCCCGTCCCTCGTCCCCCGTCCCCCGTCCCTCGTCCCCCGTCCCCCGTCCCCCGTCCCTCGTCCCCCGTTCCCCGTCCCTCGTCCCCCGTCCCCCGTCCCCCGTCCCTCTTCCCTCGTCCCCCGTCCCCCGTCCCCCGTCCCTCGTCCCCCGTCCCCCGTCCCTCGTCCCCCGTCCCCCGTCCCACGTCCCTTGTAAATTATGACTTCGTTTTCGCGTTACGCGGCATATGAAGCGTTAACTCGTAGACATGGCGTCGTTTGTGTCCCGCCGAACGAGGTCAGCGTCGAAGACCTCGTTATTGCTGTGGGCAACATAATCGGTATTGATAAAGTTCGTGCAGCCTCGCGAATGAACAAACGCGTCGTTATTTTCGTATCCGAGGCTGAATTGGTTCACGAGATTGTATGTACAGGATTATCGACAGATGACGGACATTTCGTACTCGTGTCCCCTCTCGACACTCCAGCCGTTAAGGTCATCATCTCGAACTGTCCTCCATTCCTGAAGAACGAGAGACTGGTCTCCGAACTATCTCGTTATGGTACTGTGGTTTCGCATGTCACGATGTTACCTTTACGTTGTCAGGACGACCGGGCTAAACATGTGATGTCTTTCAGGAGACAAGCTTATCTTGTACTTCCTCCTTCTAACGTCGAAAGAACGCTGAACATTGTTTTGAAATTCAAAATTGATAATCATGATTACCAATTATACGTAACCACTGACACCTTGAAATGTTTTGAATGTGGTAAATTCGGACACCTGAAACGCTCTTGCCCAAAAACGGCTTCGTCGAACGATGGGACAAACCACGTAAACAACAAGGATTCTTCTTCTTCATCTTTTGCTTCGGCTGTGAAGGGAACATCTTCCATGTCCGGCAATGACGCTCAGCCTTCCCATCCCGATGATCCAAACAGCACAACGAACGTCGGGGATGGTTTCACCATTGTTCCGTCAAGGAAGAGAAAGACCTTTCCCGACGGTCATTTAACTCAGAAAAAGGTAGCATTTAACAATAAGCAACCTGTCGGTAACACCCCCCCCCCCCCCCCCCCCCCCAGTCGTGACCGATGCCACTCTACAAGGCTTACCTGGGACAAACCCTGTACCTACAGCTAACAAGTTCGGCCCCCTTTCATGTGAGGACATAGACGTTCCACATGCAGGGACTGGTTTACCTGTTAACAAATCAAATGGAATTGTCTCACCTGTTACGGACTCGGCTATTGGAAAGTCCTCTGATGATTTTGCTGAGACCACTGGTGATGAACCTGCTGAGACCACTGGTGATGAACCTGCCGAGACCATGGATGATGAACCTGCTGAGACCACTGGTGATGAACCTGCCGAGACCACTGGTGATGAACCTGCTGAGACCATTGGTGATGAACCTGCCGAGACCACTGGTGATGAACCTGCTGAGACCACTGGTGATGAACCTGCCGAGGCCACTGGTGATGAACCTGCTGTCACTTTGGAAAATGTTAATCCTGAGCATGATGATGCTGAATTCCCGTCAGCAGAAAATAGCGAAACTGTCCCAGTTACTGCTCTCACTTCATCACCGGGTGAAGCTGGAATCGCAGGAATCAATATTTTGCAAGAGACTCCTATTCTGCTAGATACCGCCACACCATCGGAGGTTGTTGCAGTCGGGGGAAGCAACATCGCTGCATCTGCTGATGCTGTTTCTGTTTCACCAAATCCACAGATTATTGCTGTTATTCCTCAAAGCAATGTTCCCACGGTGGGAGAGCACACAGATGTTACAACTAGTGCAGGTCCGTGTGCCAATATTGATGACAGTAGTGACATGCAGGATTATACAAGCTTGTGTGATTCGGAAATTAAAACTGACTCTGACGAATCTGACCTGGAGGAAGCAAACAGCCAGGTGGAAGCAATGGAGAAGCCTACCAGTCTCGGTCCTACTTCCCCTGAACAAATACGACTTTTCTTGCAAAATACGTACAGGAAACGCAGTATAAACCTAACAGAATACTTTCCCGATTTACCGTCCTTCCTTGAGTGTGCTCAGGCTATTATACGCAGACCTGACTCATTCAACTTTCGTCAGACACATTGTCACCGTTTAAGAAAATTGATCGCCAAGATGAAAAAGACTCTAAGTTAATTCATGGTGAGTTTCAAGATTGGAACAGTAAATGTCAATGGTGGTGGAAGTTCACTCCGCCAGATCCAGATCAAGCAGCTGATAAACGCAAACGGTCTCGACATAGCTTTGTTGCAGGAGACCCACGCCGTCAGATCTGTTCAGGCCCAGTGGCGACTCATTATGGATAAGGAGTGTTTTTTTAGTAACAGCTCCTCGTCTAAGGCAGGAATCATGTTTGTCTTAGGGAAACATTTCCAACCATCCTCGCTTCAATTTGCGAATATCATTGATGGCCATCTTGCCTCTGTGACCTTCTATCTCAATCAGGTCAAGTTTACAATCCTTAATGTGTATGCTCCAAGCAAAAATGGTGAGCGGAGCTCCTTCTTTGCTGAACTGAGAAAGTTCCTCCAAACACTGGATCTGCAGACTTGTCTAATTATTGGTGGCGACTTTAACTGTACTGTTAATGCCTCATGCGACCGAAACGGGCTGGAACCTCAACCATGTACCGCAAAACTCTTTGCAAATATCATCGCAAAATATAATCTCCATGATGTCTGGCGCTTGCAACACCCTTCCGAACAATCCTACACATGGTGTCGTTGTTCCAACAACCACATCTCACTTGCGAGGCTTGATCGCATTTATGTAAATTCTCACCTGTTACATGGAGTTTGCAAATCTGACATCGTGCCTTCCGGTTTCTCCGATCACTCCCTAGCTCGAGCATTCGTTCAACTCCCGAAACCGTGTCCAGGGAGTTCTCACTGGAAATTCAACAATAGTTTAATAGAAGACTTCAACTTTATTCAGGCTTTTGAATCTTTCTGGACAGATCTCTTGGAACGGAAGCTAAGCTGTTCTGTTAACCCACTGGTGTGGTGGGATGTAGTAAAAACCCAAATCAAAGGCTTCTGCCAACAATACCAGAGCTTCTCAAAAAGGGCTGATTATGAAGCAAGGAAATTATTGCAATCAGAGATTTTACAATCTTCAGAGGGTCACAGGACAAAATAATAATGTGCAAAGAGCCTTAACCGAAAAACAGTCTTTTTTGAAAGAAATAACTGAGAGGAATGCACGTGGTGCCCTAGTTCGGATGAGGGTGCAGCACCTTAACGAGACAGACATACCAACTAAGTATTTTTTTTCCTTAGAGAAACGCCTCCCAAACAAACAGCTCTCTCAACTGCGTTTGGCAGACTCATCCATCACTTTCAACCAATCAGTTATTAAACTTTTCACAAAGGAATATTTCTCGAAAATATACTCGATGGAGCAAATAAATCCTGTCAGTGTCGCCTCTATCTCCGTAGGGCTGCCAGTGTTGTGTGAGGGTGGACGTTCCTACCTGGAGGGGCCCATTACCTTGGACGAACTTGGCGCCGCTCTGCACAGCCTTGCTGTTGGGAAAGTGCCTGGATTGGACGGACTCACAACTGAATTTTATAAGAAATTCTGGCATCTACTGGGTCCCGAACTCCTCAACACCTTGAACGCAAGCTGCCAGCTTGGAGAGCTCCCTCAGAGTTGCCGACGGGCTATTCTCACCCTCATTCCAAAGAAAGGAGACTTGCTCCATATTAAAAACTGGCGCCCAATCTCTTTGCTATGCACAGACTATAAAGTATTCTCAAAAGCCCTGGCATCGCGACTTACTCCTCATCTCTCCTCATTGTTGAAAGAAGACCAATGTTATTGTGTACCCAAGCGCTCCATCTATGACAACATCTCCCTCGTAAGAGACATGATTGAACTGTGCAAAGAAAACCCCACAGATTTGGGACTTCTTCTCCTTGATCAGGAGAAGGCCTTTGACCGCGTCGATCATCGGTACCTCTTCAAAGTGCTTGAACGGTTTGGACTTGGGCCGACCTTCATTTCTTACATTAAGATACTGTATAACAATATCTCTAGTGTGCTTAAGATAAACAATGGACTTGTTACACCCTTGCCTGTCAACAGGGGAATTCGACAAGGTTGCCCCCTCTCTGGCTTGCTCTATGCTCTCTCCATCGAACCCTTACTGGGTTATTTGCGTGCTAGACTAACCGGGGTTGGGTTTTCTCATCTTGAACGGCCCATTAAGGTGCTGGCGTATGCTGATGATGTGTGTGTTTTTGTGCGGAACCTCAATGACATTAACGTTGTCCGTTATTGTCTATCCGTGTTTGAAAAGGCTTCTTCAGCCAAAGTGAATTGGGAGAAAACGAGCGCCATTTGGCTTGGTCCGTCATGTCACTCGGCACCCAAACTTCCTGCTCCTCTTGCATGGGCCACTGATGGCGTGAAATACCTTGGAGTGTTCTTGGGTAATGACGCCACAGTAGCAAAGAATTGGGCTGGTCTGTTGGATCTTGTTGAAGGAAAACTGCAAAAATGGAGAAATCTGATAACACAACTGTCTTATCGTGGAAGGGTCTTGGTGATCAACAGTTTGGTGGCCTCTACCTTATGGCACAGGTTCTTTGTGCTGCACCCTCCGGCAGTGTTGCTTCAACAGCTCCAGAAGTGCTTTGTGTCTTTCTTCTGGGATGGAAAGCACTGGTTGCGACCCGAGGTCCTCAGCTTGCCACTGACCGATGGAGGCCAAGGCCTGGTTGACATAAAGAGCCGGTTAACGGCCTTTCGACTTTCGGTTGCTCTACGCATGCTGTACATGCACCCCTTTCCACCTTGGGTCGACGTCGCTCGTCGCCTTTTGCAGCAGGCGGGGAGACTAGGCTATGACCACGCTATATTCTTGATGGATCTCTCGCATCTTGATATGTCTCCCCTCTCCAGGTTTTATCAGAGTGTACTAAACGCATGGCGAACTCTAACGACAACAAGAGCTACGCATTCGTACACAAAGCAAATGTTCTTGATGGAACCTTTGTTTTACAATTCAATTTTCTATGATATGCCTGCTGATAGGTGTCTCGTTCAATGCTTTGTCGCGAAGAACATAAAATCGGTCGCCGATCTTTTAAGCCCAAATGGCAGTTGGATTGGAGCTGATGCATTGGCAAGCCTGGTTGGCGTGCGATCCTCCAGAGTTGTGGCACGCATGCTATGCTGTGTGCTTCATACATATGTACAGCTTGCACCTAACTGGGAGCAAGTCCAAGCAGACAACGAACAAGGTGCTTCTCCTGCTACCTTTCCTGAACTTATTTGCAAGTTCTCCCTTGCCAACTCTCCTCCGTGTACCCCCTTTAGCATAGGATTCAATGGGTTTCCTAAACAAAAAGACGTCTATTTGGGTTGCGTAAGTTTCCTTTTGCAAGGGCAAATGACACAGCGGAGGGTTCGATGGAGAGACCTCTTACCTTGTCCCCCCCCCCCCATATTTTCCTAATTGGAAAGGATTCTATCATCCTCCTGTGCCGCCACGACATGGTGACCTCCAATGGAGACTTGCACACTGGATCCTCCCCTCTAACCACTTGCTGCACCGCTTCTCAAGTCTCCTAGCAGATGAATGTCCCTTTTGTAAAAGGCCTGAAAACCTCTTTCATATTTATGTTGAATGTCAACGGTTGGCTCCTTTATTTATCTTTCTTAAGAATTGTTTTGGCAGGATTGGTTTGGTTTTCAACACTTGTGTTTTCATTTATGGCTTAGACATCTCACACAAGAATTTGAATGATGTGTTAGGTAATTTCCTGCTTGCACAGGCAAAAATGGCAGTGTATAAATCAAGAAAAAGAAAAGTTGATGACCTTGGAGCTAATGAGGAAAATGCCTTGTTCTTGTTTAAAAATCTTGTGACGAGCCGTGTAAAGTTAGACTTTGCCTTTTTCTCCATAACAGGAAGGCTGCCACAGTTTGAGACCAAATCGTGCGTGAAAGAAGTCATTTGTAAAATCCTGGAGAAACGTTTATTGTTTTGTGAAATGTTTTGTGCATAATTTTACTGTATTAATATTTTTTGTTTGTTTCTCTGCTTGAAATGAGAATGTGACCCCTATTTGGGGGTTTTCTTTTTCTATTTTTATAATAAAAAGATACAAAAGTCTCTCTCTCTCTCTCTCTCTCTCTCTCTCTCGCGCCCCCTGCTGGTCGTTGGTGAGTCGTGCGTGGGTGTGACAATCATGGCTGCTGTGTGTGAGGAGCTGTGAGTACTGTGTTGTGTTGTTTGCCTTTCCCATCCCCCATTTCACTCCCTCTGTGTCCTTGTACGTGCTTGTGAAGTTTTCCCCGTGTTTTCCTTCTTTGTTGAGACAAGAGAGAGAAAGAGAGCGCGCACGGTGAGTTTGGTGCGAGTCCTAAAGAACCTTGTGTTCTTCGGGCCTGTGCTCTGTTTGCCGTGTTCTTCATCATCGTCGTTTATCGGCTCCCTTATTCTATTTCTTTTCATTTTACCTTCGCCTGCAGGTTTTGCTCGCGACAGGTTCTCTTTTATTTTATTTCGAAACCGTTTCTTTAGTTTCATTTATTTTTAGCTATGGCGAACGTTCGTTTGCACAATAGCAGGTATGAGTCATTGACTCGCAAACACGGGCTTATTGCTTGCCCGCCTGACGGAGTGAGCGTCGAGGACGTGGTAACCAGTATTGGTAACATTGTCGGCCTGGATAATGTCCTCGCTGCCTCCAGGATGAACCACAGAATTGTGGTTTTTGTATCAAAGGAACACCTCGTTAATGAGGTGGTGGAACACGGTTTGTCCTTATCCCAGGGCATTTATTTAAGTGTTAGTCCGATGGACACACCGGCGGTCCGAATCATTTTGTCGAACTTACCGCCGTTGATAAAGAGCGAGCACATTGTCTCTTCGCTTAATCGTTTCGGCACCGTCGTGTCCCGGATATCCATGATCCCCCTGCGACTTCGAGCAGACGCCTCGCTCCGACACGTCATGACCTTCCGGCGTCATTGTTATATTATCCTCAAAGACAACGAACGCTCAGACGCTTAATGCGACCATGACGCTGTCGCTCAATGGTCATAACTATCAAATATATGTGTCGACCGAAACGACGACTTGTTTCATTTGCGGGCAACACGGACATGTTAAAGGTGCCTGCACGAAGGTAACTGTCCCCGTGAGAACAACCGAGCAGGCAGAACCTGGTAATGCTGTGGACGATCAGCCGTCCACATCGGCGGCAGCAGCGAGAGATACCTGTACGAAGGTAACTGTCCCCGTGGGCACGTCTAAACAGGCGGCACCTGGTAATGCTGTGGACAATCAGCCGTCGACATCGACAGCAGCAGTGAGGGATTCCCCCGTGAATGATGAAGGTTTCACTGTTGTTACTGCTCGGAAGAAGCACAAACGGCCGAACGTTAATGACGAAGCAGCAACGAGGGATTCAAAAAAGATTGTGTTGACTGGAAGCGACAATGGACCCCTCACTGAGGTGGCTCCCTGTGTTACCGGCATAGCCTTACACAATAGATTTGCATCTCTAACTCCTGATGATGATAAAGAATTAATGAATCGGAGTGAAAGAGCTGCTTGTGATGACAATAATGGACCTACAGAGCCCATTTTAGCCTCCGCCTCTTCGGGGCGTGAGGAACCTGAGGAGGTCGTGCCTCAGAATGGCCTGGGCTGTGCGGACATGGAATGCACAGTTTCTGTGTGTGCGGGGTGTGAGGCACCTGAAGAGGTCGTGCCTCAGAATGCCCCGGGCTGTGCTGACATAGAATGTACAGTCTCTCTCTGTGCGGGGCGTGAGGCACCTGAGGAGGTCGTGCCTCAGAATGTCCAGGACTGTGCGGAATGTACAGTTTCTGTCCGTGCGGGGCGTGAGGCACCTGAGAAGGTCGTGCCTCAGAATGTCCCGGGCTGCGCAGACATGGAATGCGCAGTTTCTGTATCAGCCGGGCATGGCGCACCTGAGGAGGTTGTGCCTCAGGATGTCACAGGCTGTGCCCTCAAGACATATACAAGTTCTGTCGTTGAAACGCCTCATATAATTCCGGAGCGTTGCATGACCATAGCGGGTCATGAAGAGGTGAATCTCGCAACACCTGTTGCATCATTGTCTGATTTGCAGACGTGTCCAAAACCTGCAGACATTCAGGGGATGGCACACACAGCATCTGCTGCACCGGTGCCTGCCTTATCGTTAGAGGGTGAGACTCACGCCGATCAATTGGACTATGACTCCGATGGAGCCTCATCCCTCACGTCTGGCATCAGCATCGAGGCTTGGAACGAATTGTTGTTGTCTCATGGGCCGGAGGGTGACCCGGGCATCACACCTGCAGAAATTCTAAAATTCCTGAAAGACACTTTTCGGAAGAGGCGAGTAAAGGTGAAAGATTTCTTTCCAGACCTAAAAATCTTCATAACATCCGCGAAATATCTCGTCCTGAAGTCCAGCCAGTTCGGAGTTGGGGAACGAGAAGTATACCGCCTCAAGAAGTACATCGTCAAAGCGAAGGAAGAGCTACAAGTAGACCAACCTTCCGCTATATAACCCCTTCCCCTTCTTCTTCACATGACCTTTTCTGTAGCTACCTTGAATATCAATGGGGGGCGGTCCCCATTGCGCAAGACCCAGGTGAAATTACTCACTGAGGAAAAGCATATTGATGTCATGCTTTTACAGGAGACGAGATGCAGTCCTTCGTGCGAAAGCCAATGGCGAAGGTTGATGAACGGCCAATGGTTTTTCAGTAGCTTGGCTTGCCCTAGAGCCGGGGTAGCTATATTCTTCTCATCTTCTTTTTTCCTCCAAACTGACATTGTTTTTGAAGACATAATTAAGGGGTATCTAATTTCTGTGTCTTTCACCTTCAATGGTTACAGGCACACACTTTTTAATGTCTACTCACCCAGTGACAGCACTGACAGGGTCACCTTCTTCACACAGTTAGAAACATCACTCACTCATGCAGATTTTAATAATCTTGTTTGCTTGAGTGGGGATTTTAATTGTACTCTAGACGCTGCCATGGACCGGAACGGTAAAGACCCTCATCTAGCTAGTACCATCCCACTGGCAATGGTTTTATCTAAATTCTCTTTCGTTGATGCGTGGAGACTTCACAACCCCCTCATACGCCAGTATACATGGTGTCGCTGTCTTGACGGTCGGCTTTCCTTCGCTCGGCTAGATCGTGTTTACATAAATAGTAACTTTCTTAACATGATGGGCAATGTGCAAATTTTACCAATCGGTTTCTCCGATCATCACATGGTCACCTTTTCTCTTCTCTCTCCGATACGGAACTATGGAGCTGCACATTGGATTTTTAATGTGGACCTTTTAGAGGATCAAGCTTTCCTTAAAGCCTTCCGGGCTTTCTGGGGTACACTGCTTTTGCGGAAACCTTCTTTTTCTTCCCTCAATCAATGGTGGGATAATGCTAAGGCGCAAATTAAAACCTTTTGTCAGCAGTATAGATTCTTTTGTACAAAAGATGAGTCTCTCTTTAAAAGTGTTATTGAAAAAGAAATTTTAGCTTTGCAAAGCCATCTGTCACCTTCCAACACAATGGAAACGAATCTTTCATTGGTCAAAAAGAAAGCTATTCTCAACCGGCTATGTGTAAAACAAGCTAGAGGTGCCATGGTTCGTCTCCGTGTGGAGAATTTGCGTCATCTGGACGTGCCTTCTAGTTTCTTCTTTCGACTTGAACACACTTCAAAGGGTAGCGAGCAGCTCACCTTGTTACGGACTGTGCAGGGCAATATGATAAAGGATCACAAGGGCATTAGAACCCTGGTTAAAGATTACTTCTCTGATCTGTATTGTAGGAAAGACATTGATGACGAAATGGTGCATTCTTTAACCGCGTCCTTGCCCACCTTGTCAGCTACTGCACGTCAAGAGCTGGACAGAAGGATAACTATGGAGGAACTGTTTGTTGCACTACAAGCCTTGCCGAATGGAAAAGCCTCTGGCTTGGATGGACTCCCCGTAGAGTTCTACAAAGCTTTCTGGGACCTCTTTGGGACGGAACTGTTGGAAATATTTTCTGACAGTTTACGACTCAACCAACTTCCACTCAGCTGCCGTAGAGCTGTGCTTGCCCTAATACCCAAGAAGGGAGATCTGCATCGGGTGGAAAATTGGCGTCCGATATCCTTGCTATGCGTGGATTATAAAATCTTTTCCAAGGCTCTCACCAACCGGCTCAGAGTCGTGATTGGGGAGATCGTACACCCAGATCAATCTTACTGTGTCCCTAAAAGGTCAATTCACGACAGTATCTTTATTGTACGTGACATGATTGATATCTGCTCTCTCGAACAAAGAAATGTTGGTCTGGTGTTCCTCGATCAAGAAAAGGCCTTCGATGCCATCGATCACTTTTATCTTTTCTCTGTTTTACGGGGGTTTGGTTTTGGTGAATTTTTTATCTCTCACGTACAGCTACTGTATAATAACATTTTTAGTTTAGCAAAAGTTAACAACATTTTATGTCAGCCTTTCCCGGCTAGTAGAGGCATTCGTCAAGGTTGCCCTCTTTCCGGCCTCCTGTACTCCCTCGCGATTGAGCCTTTGCTCGTTCATTTGCGCGCACGTCTTCCCGGTTTTGTTCCTCAACCAACTGCGAACCCGTTCAAGGTGATTGCTTATGCAGACGATCTTTGTGCAATCGTTCACTCGGATGAGGACGTCTTGGCCTTGGTCCAATGCGTCCATGAATTCAGTTTGGCAAGTTCCGCAAAAGTGAATTGGAAAAAGAGCAGAGCTCTCTACCTTGGTCCGCAAAATGGCGCCACTCCTCCGACTCTGCCGGAGCAACTCGAATGGGCATGGGATGGCGTTCTTTACCTTGGTGTCTTTCTTGGTACCGAAAACTTCATTTTGAGAAACTGGGAATCTCTCATAATTAAAACTGAGAGGCGGCTGCTAAAATGGAAGGGCTTACTCTGCCAACTCTCCTATCGGGGCCGAACCCTCATTATAAATAACCTTGCAGCATCGATGCTTTGGCACGTTTTTATGGCACTGCAGCCCCCAGATTTTATTCTTAAAAAACTGCAATCTATTTTTATTGACTTCTTTTGGGGGGGGGGAGCACTGGCTCAAACCTGGTGTGTTAAACCTACCCGTTGCTGAAGGAGGACAGGGTCTGATTGCCATTACCAGTAAAGTTATGGCTTTTCGCCTCCTGTCGCTTCGTCGACTGCTGTACACTGACGTCCCGTGGAAGGCATTGGCTCACGCAGGCAGGGAGACTCGGCTACGATCAGGAGCTGTTCCTTATTGGCAGCAAGAAAGTCGATATGGCATCAGTCCCCCTGTTCTACAGGAGTGTGCTGGAGGCATGGCAGGCGGTTACCGTTCGCCGTGATAACAGTAATTATTCCCTTGAAATGTTCTTAAACGAGCCAATTTTTTTAAACCCCTTTTTTGAAGGGGTCTGCAGTGATCGTACTTTTATGCAAAAGTTTATTGATGCTGGATGCACCAAGGTTAAAGATTTTAGAACCCCTCCTCCTTACAAGTGGAAACCAGCTGCTGACGTCGCTGTTGCCACTGGAGTTAGGTCCATTCGGGTCATTGGGAGGATATTCTCTGTGATTCTGCACTTTTTTCAAGCAAACCAAGCTAAAATGGGCTCCACAGGTGGAAGCTGGCCCTCTCTCATCCCAACACCCCTTTCCAGAGCTTTTGCTTCTTTTTCAAGGTTTCACCTCCTTTAAGTTGATGGAAAAATCCTCTGTTTATGGCATGTGTGTCAAAACCCTTGTTTCTGATAGACCTGCAGAACCACAAGCGCACTGGAGGAGAATGCTCCAGACTACTCATGCTACTTCGATAAACTGGCTTGTTATGTACAAGGTACCCATTGCCAAACGCTCCGGAGACTTGCAGTGGCGATTGGCACATCACATTTTACCCTCAAACGTTTTGATACACCGAATGTGTCCACATGTCCTTGAAAAGTGCCCTTTTTGTGATGCCCAGGAAACTCTTTTTCATGCCTTTGTTGGATGCCCAAGATTGACACCACTTTTTACTGTTTTATCGCATGTCATTCAAGGGTTGGGGTTGGTTTTTACACACTGTGTTTTTATATTTGGTTTTAGTATTAAACCCAGATGTAGGCACGAATGTTTTTTAGCCAACTTTTTAATTTCTGAGGCAAAACTTGCTATATATGTGTCCAGGAAAAGGAAAATCCGGAACAGTGTTGTTCCAGTGGATGACGCTGTAGTCTTTCTTAGGTCATTGGTGTCGTCTCGGCTGAACCTGGAATTGTCTTTTGATAACTGTGGGGACTTCCAGAAACGATGGTGTGTTCGGCGTTCCTTGTGCAGTTTAACTGACGGAGTCCTTACATTAAACTTGTAATATAGCATTGCTCTCTTATTTGGCGTAATGTGAAATGCTTCGAAATGGTACCTTTTTATGACTGTTTATATGACTTTCCTTCCTTCCTTATTACCACCTGCCCCTCTTTTCCCCTCTTCCGAGAGAGGGAGAGCCAGTACGGTGAGGGTTTGTTTAACCACTTTTTTTTTCCTAACGTGGTTTGAACTGTGCTTTAGTTATTTAATTTAAAAAATTCTATTCATTTTTTTCTTTTTCTTTAGGATTATGCAAATCTATTTACTGTTCACTTCGTTTCTCCTTTGCCTATATGGCTAATAGGAGTAGCCAAAGGTCTGCCGATCGTGTTACCGATGAGGTGTTATCGCGTAAGCATGGCCTGTGCCTTGTCCCGCCGGAGGGAGTTGAAATGGATGACATTTTGCTCGCGATTGGGGATTTGATCGACGTGAGTAACATTCGTGCCGCGTCCCGTATGAATCACAAAATTTTGGTATTTGTTTCGCAAGTAAAACTTGCCGATATTGTTGTGCAGAATGGTTTGACCTTGGGAGACGATCTGTTTGTTCCTGTGTCGTCGATGGACACGCCCGCAGTTAAAGTCACTCTGAGCAATGTTCCGCCTTTTCTAGGAAATCTGCCTTTTCTGTCTTCTACCGACTCCGCTTCTACCGACAATGTTCCGCCTTTTCTGTCTTCTACCGACTCCTCTCCGGCCTTGCTCCCCCAGCTCTCTCTGTGCTCTGTCCCCCCAATATTCCTTCAGGTCGCACAAGATCTGCCTGCAACCCTCTTATGGTTAAACTGCCAAAATCTAGGCTCTCTGCTCACCTTCACTCTTTCATTCCCCTTTTGTCCCGCCTCTGGAACAAACTCCCCCACTCCCTTCAATCCCACTCCTCCCTCCAGGTCTTTAAAACAGCTGTTCACCACCATCTCTTATCTTCCCCCATCGAAAACCTTGATCTTTTCTACCCCCGGTAATTCACCCCAGAGTCCTTGCAGTGTTCATATGTTTTATTCCTCTCCCACCTCCCCCCAAGTCCTCCCGATGTCCCTGCTCTCAAATGTTGTGTTTCTGTCCTTCCCCCTCTTCCCCCTCTCTCCCCATCTTGTCTGCCGCTCCCCTTGTTTTTTGTGTTTTGTGTGTCGGTTTGTCTTTTTGTGTGATTAATGTTAGCTCTTTCACGAGCCTCGATCTTGTATACAAAAAAAAAAAAAAAAAAAAAAATGAGGAAATCCTACATAAGCTAGGTGAGTTTGGTACTGTCGTCTCTCGAATCATTAGGGTTCCTCTACGTACGAGAAACGGCAGGTTGAAGCACGTACAATCGTTTAGACGTTTTTGTTTTGTTGTTATAAAAGACGCAGCGAAACAGTTGAACACTTCCCACACCTTTAAAGTAGGCGAGCATGAATATAGGATTTTCATGGCTACCGAGACCTTGATCTGCTATGGATGTGGAGCACACGGACACACTAAGCAGTATTGTCCAGACGCCAAGAAAACTTGCGCTACAGCAGCTGGGTCGACCCGCCCCTGTGACTGATGCAGTGCCCCCCTACCCCCCTCTCCTCCACCCCATCAATGAGCCAGGTGGGTACAGAGATCCATACCAGAAGACCAGGGTGTGGCAAATGGTGGAGGTGTTGCTGAGGTTAGTGCAGCAGCAGAGCATCCAGTCGATGTGGACAAGAGGCTACAACCTCAAGACAATATGGTCCATGAGGAAGTATTGATGAAAGGCACCGAGGCTAAGAAGAGCTTAAAAACGTACCTTTTTGAGCGCCAAAATCGAAGACAAAGGTAGCAAAGTGATACTCGTACAAGCAAACAGTATCTCAGACTATCCTGATGATTCTTGTCAAGATGGGTAAGGTGGTGATGAAACAGAGGAGAGTAGGACTTCACCCCTTGCTCTTGTTGAAGAAAACCCAAGCACCAATATTGGTTGTGATGATGGGACCATTGTACCTTGCGACAACGAGCAGTCTCAGGTCCTGAGTGACAATGTTTGTTGCTCACATCCGGTTGTAACGACCAAGGATGATGGTCTAAGCAGACCTATAATAGGCAGCAGTGGTGCCACAGATGTGCCCCTGGTGATGCAACAAGAAGACTGCAGTGTTGATGACATCGATGGTGTGCCAGCACCTGACACACAACAAAGGAGTTTCAACGTTGATGTGGTTAGGGAGCTGGATACGGAAGCTGAAAGCCTTGTTTCTGTGAGCGATCATCAGGAAGAAGAACAAAGTGAAGTAACAAAGGAAAACGTCATCAGTTTCTTAAACGACACGTTTAGGCAACGCTATGTTGTAATCAAAGATCATTTTCCCGATGTGAAAACTTTCATCAGGGCTGTAAGACCTCTCTTGCAAAGAAATGACCCACAGGAAATTTCGGAGGCCCAATTTCAGCGTCTTCGGAAAGCGGTTACAAAGGCGAATAAGGAATTGCAGGCGGAGGGTGAGTTACCTTTGTAGAATGGCAATGCGAGAGATAGGTATTGCATCCCTGAATATCAATGCGGGTTGTACCCCCTCACGAAAAATTCAGACAATTCAGGCAATGGAGAGGGTGAAAGCCGACATCATCTTGATACAAGAGCCCCATGCTATGAACACCCTGGTTGCTGAATGGGGTAAACGTTATCGAGGGCAGTGGTGGTTGAGTGGTTTTACCACACCCAAAGCTGGTGTTGCCATCGCCTTAAGTGATAGAATTCCTGCTCGGAAGAATGTCTTTAAGGAAATTTATAAGGGACATCTGATAGCGGTGGAATTATATTGCAACACACAAAAGATCATCATTGTGAACGTGTATGTACCGAGTGAACCCATGGAAAGAAGTGTTCTTTTCCACTCTGCATGACTTTGGAAAAGGACTAGATACAACTGCTTTCATCTGTATTGCTGGCGATTTCAATTGCACTATCAATTCTTCCGTAGACAGGACCTGTCATGAGCCCCATCCGGCTTCTACGAAGGTTTTGGAGAACATCATCAAGAATCATCATTTGAAAGATGTTTGGAGGTTGCAACATCCAACTTCACGGTGCTATACGTGGTGCAGATGCCATGATGGGAGGATATCAATGGCAAGGCTGGACAGATTCTACGTGAATAAGCCAATGCTAGATGTAATGGCCACAACCCAGATACTCCCAACTGGTCTCACAGACCATTACCTGGTTTCATTGGGTTTTAATTTGCCTCTGGCCTCAGGTGGTAGTGCGTATTGGTCACTTAACACCCACCTGCTGAATGATATGAATTTCAAAGATGCTTTTCGAGCCGTGTGGGAAATAATTCGGTCCTCCAAATTTGAGCATGCTAACCTTCGACTGTGGTGGGACCTCGCAAAGGGTCAGGTCAAATCATTCTGTCAACAATATAGTCTTTATGCCACTAAATTTAAAAATCTTTCAATTGATTCATAAAGGCTGAAATTGCAGCCCTGGAGGGAAACATTAATAGGGCTGGGAAAGACACTACAGGTGACCAGCTGTTATGAATTAAAAAGGCAATCTTGACTGAATTGGTACGGCAGCGAGCAATGGGCACCCTGGTATGCATGAGAATGAGTTATTTAATGTTGGATATGCCAAATAAGGCCTTGTTTGGTTTGGAGAACTCTGTCAAAAAATCACAACAGATTCACAGGCTACGTGTTGCTAATGGGTCATTAGTGACCTCCCAACAGGAGATTGTCTGTTTTGAAGGGTTTTTATACAAACTTGTACTCCCCCCCAGAGCATATGTAATGAGACCTTTCAGGAGCTGACTACTGGGCTTCCGAGACTTGAGGAGGACCAGCATCGCACACTGAACATGTCAGTTTCGGCTGCTGAACTTGAAACTGCTATGCGGAGCTTGAAGGATGGTAAAGCCTCTGGGATTGATGGTTTGCCCGGAGAGTTCTATAAGACTTTTTGGAACATTGTGGGACCTGACCTGCTTGAGGTATTTGATGAATGCCTTCATGTTGGAGAGCTTCCCCTGTCCTGCAGAAGAGCAGTCATGTACCTGTTGCCAAAGGCTGGGGACACTCAACTAGTCAAGAACTGGCGGCCTATCTCATTGCTGTGCGGGGATTACAAGATTTTGTTGA
This sequence comes from Myxine glutinosa, assembly GCF_964187855.1. Lineage (NCBI taxonomy): Eukaryota > Metazoa > Chordata > Myxini > Myxiniformes > Myxinidae > Myxine > Myxine glutinosa. Next base: position 108,045,166 of record NC_136261.1, on the reverse strand, counting down.
AGGTTTTAGCAAACCGTTTGGGAACTGTGATTAGCCCGATTGTGCACCCTGACCAGACCTACTGTGTACCAGGAACGTCAATGTATGATAATATATTTTTGATAAGGGATATTATTTCTTGTAATAAGTACTTGTGTGCCAGTTTTGGGTTGTTGTTTCTTGACCAAACAAAGGCTTTTGATCGAGTTGATCACACATACAGTCATGTGAAAAAGTAAGTACACCCCTACATTTATCACTACTTCAAATACCTAAAATTAGAATCAGGGGCACCAGCTCAAGTGCAAATGATTAGAACATCGTTAGAGAGGATCTTGGAGGAACCTGTCTTATTTAAACCTCAGACATTTCGTTTGGTTTGCTCTTTGTTGTTGAAGTGTGCGGTGTCACCGTGCCGACATCAAAAGAGCTCTATGAGGCTTTCAGAAAGAAGGTTATAGATGCCTACGAGTCTGGGAAGGGATTTAAAAAGATCTCCAAACAATTTGAAATCAATCATTCGACTGTCCGGAAGATCATCTACAAGTAGAGAAGATTCCAAACAACTGCCAACTTGTTCAGGCCAGGCCGCCTCAGCAAGTTCAGCCCGAGAGCAGACTGCAAGATGCTGAAAGAAGTCTCGAAGAACACCAGAATGTCATCACGGGACATACAGGTAGCTCTCGCCACTGTTGATGTCAAAGTGCATGAGTCTACCATGAGAAAGAGGCTGCACAAATTTGATCTACATGGGAGGTGTGCCAGGAGGAAACCTTTGCTGTCCAGAAAGAAAATCAGGGCAAGACTAAAGTTTGCCAATGAACACCTCGGCAAAGACCAGCACTTCTGGAACAATGTGCTCTGGACAGATGAGTCAAAGGTAGAGAGCTATTTGGCCACAGTACCAGAAGACATGTTTGGCGAAAACCAAAGACAGCATGTGACCACAAGAACCTGATACCAACTGTAAAGCATGGTGGTGGAAATATTATGGTTTGGGGCAGCTTTCCTGCATCAGGGCCTGGGCAGCTCACCATCATAGAACCCACTATGAATTCTTCATTATGCCAGAGGGTGCTTGAGGATAATGTGAGGCCATCTGTCGGAAAGTTGAAGCTCAACCAAAGGTTTAACCTTACAACATGACAATGACCCTAAACATACCAGTAAATCCACCAAGGAATGGTTGAAAAGAAAGAAATGGAGGGTTCTGGAATTGCCAACTCAAAGCCCGGATCTAAATCCCATCGAGATGTTGTGGGGGGATTTGAAACGAGCTGTGCATGCAAGAAACCCGTCAAACATCGCACAGCTGAAAGAATTCTGCATGGAGGTGTGGGCAAAAATTTCTCCCAGTCGATGTCAGAGACTGGTAGACAATTATAAGAAACGCCTACTTGAGGTTGTTTCTGCCAAAGGGGGCAATACCACCAATTAGAGCCAAGGGTGTACTTACTTTTTCCACATGCGAAATTTGCATTTATGTTTATTTAAATTATACAATGGACTACAAAATGTAAATGTTTCATGATATTTGTTGTATTATATCACCTTTATCTATCAATATTGTTGAAATGAAGATCAAATAGCTGTATGTTGAAATATGTTGAAAAAGTCAAAACTTTACATGGGGTGTACTTACTTTTTCACATGACTGTATTTGTTTTCTGTTCTGGAGTGGATGGGTTTTCGCGAAACTTTCATTTCCTATGTTAAGCTGTTATACACAAATACCTTCTGCATGATGAAAGTAAACAACAGTTTATGTGCACCCTTTCCTTTCCAACGGGGTATCCGTCAAGATTGTCCCCTTTCTGGACTTCTGTATAAATTGCCGTTGAACCACTCTTGGCATCCATCAGGCAGCAAATATCTCAGGATGTGGGAGCCGTTTTTGGTTCAAGATTTGTGATCACAGCTTATGCTGATGATGTTTGCGTCCTGTTAAAGGCCCAAGTATTGTTGCTGCAGTACAGCGTTGCCTTAAAGATTACTCTGCGGCCTCTTCCAGTGAAGTAAATTGGAGCAAGAATGTAGCCTTATGGTGCGGTTCAGATAACCTTTCTTTAACACTGCCACCGTCACTCCCACATAATTTAGAGTGGAAAACAGATGGGGTCAAATATCTTGGTGTCTATCTCAGCAACCGGGAAGTAGAAATGAAGAACTGGGAAGGAATGATTGAACAAACTACACACCGGTTGAAACGATGGGAAGGACTGCTGCGATCTCTTTCTTATGAAGGCCACACTCTTGTCATAAATATCTTGATTGCAGCAAGATTATGGCATAAACTAATTGCCTTGCAGCCACCCAAGGAGTTGATTCAGGCCATCCAGCGAGTCTTGATAAACTTATTTTGGAATGGATACCACTGGTTTCGGCCTCAAATACTGTACCAGTGTACCATCCTCAGAAGGAGGGTGGACATGGAATTGTGGATGTGTGTGCCCGGCTTATGACTTTTCACCTACAGTCTGTGCAACGTCTGTTGTATGCTGAAGAGCTACCCTGGCGCCCATTTGCGCTTTTTTTGCTGCAACAAGCGGGAGGCCTGTGTTATGATAGGCACCTGTTCCTGGTGAACCTTTACCGTGTCATCTTAGTTTCAATCCCAATTTTTTATCAGGGTTTGCTGCAAGTTTTGAAGGCTTTGGGGTTCACCGTTGCCTTGAGGCTTATAATTGCCGGATGTTTATCCAAGAACCTATTTTCTATAACGGGTTTTTTCGATGCATTCCTCATAGTCCGACTTTGATTAGGAAATTTACTCGAGGAGTTGGCAAAGTTTGTGACCTGAGGGATACATCTGGGGCAAAATGAATGTCTGCTGGCAGGGTGGCGACCATTCTTGGTTTAAGATCTGTGCGTGTTGTCAGCCAAATTATATGCATCGTCAAGAGGAAGTTTTTAAGGAGTTAAATATTGGCTGGGAAGGTGTCAACCATGTCGAGGATTTTCGGTTGTCCTTCCCTGAAATTAAGTTGCTCGCAGCTCTCCCGTCAAATGGTGAACTTGTCCCTCCTTTTCATTTGGCAACAAAGGCGGGTATTCACAAGCTCCTTCGAGAAAACCAAGCATCACCCTTCTCCGGAGTGGCACGAGTGGCCTTGTGGTCAGAAAGGTTAGGGCCAGGATCTCCTGCAACGCCACTGTGGCCTAATATGTACAAACTACCTATTTACGGGTTCCTAGCAGATATCCAGTGGAGATTAGCACATTGGGCTCTCCCTACGAACACCTTTGTTCATCACCTTGATAGCTCAGTACCGGTAGCATGCCCCTTCTGTGGACAGAAGGAGGATCTTTCATGCCTATGTGAAATGTGAATGACTAATACCTCTTTTCTCTATTCTCAGACACCTTTTTGATCAGTTGTCTTTTCCTTTCACTTCACATTATTTTATTTTTGGTGTACCTTTCAGACCCTCCTGCCAGGACTCTGGTATTCTCCTAAACTTCTTGGTCACTATAGCAAAATATGCAATATATAAATCAAGGAAAATTAAAATTGATAATTGGCATGGGTTTGATGTTCCTATGTTTAAAGGGCTGGTGTCTGCAAGAATAAGATTCGAGTTTGATTATTATGTGGCGAATGAAAATGTCAAACTCTTTTAGTGCAAATGGTGCATTAATGAAGCCTTATGTGTTGTCAATGAATTGAATTTGGTCTTTCTTTTCTAATAACTACATTAAGAACCGTTGTTTTTTTCTATTTTCTCTCCTGTAAATGGTTTATTTTTGTGAATTAAATGGTGTTGCAAATTCAATTCTATATCTATCTCTCTCCATATCCTCTGTCTCTTCTCTTCTCTTCTCTCTCTCTCTCTACCTCTCTCTTTCTCTTATCCACCCCCCCCCCTCTCTCTCTCTCTCTCTCCCTTTCTCCCTCCTCTCTCTCTCTCTCTCTCTCTCTCTCTCTCTCTCTCTTTCTCTTTCTCTTTCTCTTCCTCTTTCTCTTTCTCTTTCTCTCTTTCTCTTTCTCTTATCCGCCTCCCCTCCCTCTCTCCCTTTCTCTCTCTCTCCCTCCTCTCTATCTCTCTCTCCCTCCTCTCTATCTCTCTCTCTCTCTCTCACCCTCCCCACCCTCTCTCTCTCACCCTCCCCACCCTCTCTCTCTCACCCTCCCCACCCTCTCTCTCTCACCCTCCCCACCCTCTCTCTCTCTCACCCTCCCTATCTCTTTCTTACCTTCCCTCCCTGCATAGGTTTGTTACTTCTCAGCAGCAGCTGTTGTATCTATTCGCTATGCTCTGGTACCTTGGATCCTGTGCCAAGGCAGCGGCTATGAAGCAGCTTGCTTTTTAACAATGCCAGGTTAACCTGACCAAGAGTAACATGAGGTCATTCTGAAAGCTCACAATAAATGCGTGTAGACCCTCAACATTGACAAAAAAATAATACCATCTGGTAGACCATAAGGTATGAGTGTATCTCCAATCTGTCCCCTCCTTCAAAGTCCTGGGGGTATGTTATTAAGTCTATCCCTGGTGTGTACTCTCCATCCATCTCCTCATCTCAAATGTCATAACAGATGACTTCATAACAGATGACTCCTCAACGACTCAATTCAAGACAAACCTGAATACCGTAACTTAGTATTTCCCCTACCTTATCCGCATATACAGTGCCTTCAGAAAGTATTCACATGCCTTGACTTTGTCACATTTTGTTGTCACAGCCTGAATTTAAAATGGTTTAAGTTGAGTTTGTTTTTTTTGTCATTGATCGACACTTAATACCCCATAATGTGAAAGTGGGATTTTTTTTTTTTAGAAATCTTAACAAAGTAATTAAAAATTAAAAGCTGAAATATGTTTTTTTGTTGTTGTTGTTTTGTTTTTTGTATACAAGATCGAAGTTCGTGTAAGAGCTAACATCAATCACAAAAAAACAACAACGAACGGTTTTCCCAGGAAAGATCATGGCAGATAGTGAGACCCAAAAGATTGAGTGACAGAACTTCTTGGAGAGGATTGTTCAGAAAGTAGATGGGAGAGTTGTCCAGCCTGTGATTTTGTCCAGGTCTGCAGAGAGTGAGGAGGCTGCAGACTGCCGATCTGAGATATGCGGAATTGAGCGGCAGAGTGTGGAGTCATCAGCAAAGAGATAGAGAGGATTTTCAAGAGAGTCAGAGAGATCATTGATAAACACCAGAAAAAGCAAAGGGCCCAGAACACTGCCTTGGGGAACTCCAGCCTGAACAAGAAGGGGAGTTGTGAGAAACCCATTCAGGGCCACACGTTGACTATGACCAGAGAGGAAGTCCACAAGCCATGCGTGGAGATTTCCATGGATCCCATAGGAGGAGAGTTTGGTGAGCAGTGTGGGATGCCAGACCATATCGAAGGCACGTGATATGTCAAGGGAGACAGCTCTAATTTCCTGTTTGGCATTGAGGACCTCCATCCATTGAGACAGCAGAAGCAGCATGTCCAGAGTAGCGTGACCTGGTCTGAAACCAAATTGATGATCAGAGATCAAGCCATTGAAGAAGAGGAAAGATTTGATATCCGAAGCAATGATGGATTCCATGACTTTGCTGATAATTGGGAGAAGGCCGATTGGTCTGTAGTTGCAAGGATCTGTTTTTGCACCCTTTTGTGTAAAGCGGTAATGTTGGCTGATTTCCAAGCTGATGGCAGATGACCTTGAGCAAAAGAGAGGGTGGAGAGAACAGAGAGAGAGGGTGAGATAGAGCGGAAGAGCAGGATTTTGGGACCCGTGGGCTGATGCCGTCTGGTCCAGTTGCAGAATAATCGTCGAGGATTGACAGAAACTTCTCCACCTTGTCAGGAGAGAAGGACACAGAGTCCAGGAACAGCTGGGTATGACTGGGTACAGAGAGGGACGGGTTTGGGACACAAGATTTTGAGGCAAACAGAGAGTTGAGGCATTCAGCTTTTTCACGTGCCGAGTCAGCTGTGTAGCCATTTGAGGTAAGGTAGGGGATGGAAGGGGAACAAACACCAGAAACAGATTTGACCAGACACCACCAGGATTTGGAGGAGGGAGACAGATAAGAGAGTTCGGTCTTGAGAACGGAGAGATATTGTTTCCTGGCTCTCCTGAGGGTGGACACACACTTGTTTTGGGCTTTGTGAAAGGAAATGAGATTTCCTTCCGTTGGATTTGCTTTCCAGGAGACTAAAGCAAGTTGTTTCTGGACAATAGCCTCACCACAAGATTCCGTGTACCATAGACGGGAGGAAGGGTATGACAACTGAAGACGAGATGGGATAAATCTGTGCATGAGAGAGAGCATTTTACTTTGCAAGAATTCCCAGGAAGAGTTGATGTAAGAAGATGTAATAAGTATGTAATGATGTTGAGTCAATAAGTATTCAACCCCTTTGCTATGACACTTCATATTGAACTCAGGTGCATGCAATTTCCTTTGATCATCCTTAAGATGTCTCTACCACTTAATTGGAGTCCACCTGTGGCTAATTCAATTGATGTGACATGATTTAGAAAGAAACACACCTTTCAATATAAGGTCCCACAGTTGACAGTGCATGTCAGAACAGAAAATCAACCATGAAGTTCAAGGAACTGTCCATATAACTCCAATATAGAATTCTGAGGAACCATAGATCTGGTGAAGGGTATAAAACAATTTCTCATGTGTTGAAAGTTCCCAAGAGCAAAGTGACCTCCATCATTAGGAAATGGAAAGAATATGGAAGTACCCAGACTCTTCCTCGAGCTGGCCGTCCGACGAAACTGAGCAACCGGGCAAGAAGGACCTTGGTCATGGCGGTGACCAATAACCCAGTGACCACTCTGACAGAACTACAGAGTTCCTTGGCTGAGATGGGAGAACCTGCCGAAAGGACAACAGCCTCGGCAGCACTTCACAAATCTAGGCTTTAAGGGAGAGTGGCCAGTGGGAGCCACTCATGAGAAAAACGCACATGACAACACCTGGAGTTTGTAAAAAGGCATGTGAAAGACAGAGCATGAGGCAAAATATTCTGTCGCCCGAGGAGACAAACGTTGAACTCTTTGGCCTGAATGCAAAGTGATACATCTGGGGGAAGCCGAGCACAGCTCATCACCCATCTAACATCATACCTACCATGAAGCATAGTGGTGGCAGCATCATGCTATGGGGATGCTTTTCAGCAGCAAAGACTGGGAGACTTGTAATGTTAGAGGGAACAATGAATGGAGCTAAACACAGGCAAATATTTGAGAAGAACCTGCTTCAGAGTGAAAAAGACCTTAGATTGCGGTGAAGATTTACGCTCCAACAGGACAATGACCCCAATGATACAGTCAAAGCAACATTGTAATCGCCTCAAAACAAGAACGTGAAAGTCCTTCAGTGGCCCAACCAAGACCCAGACTTGAATCCCATTGAGAATCTGTGTAAAGAATTGAAGATTGCTGTTCACCGACTCTCCCCATCCAACTTGACAGAGCTTGAGTAAATCCAAGTAAGAAGGGGATAAATTCCTCAAATCCAGATTTCCAAAGCTGATACAGATATAGCCAAGAAGACTCGATGGCGGGATCACTGCCAAAGGCGCTTCTATGAAGTATTGACTCAGGGGGTTGAATACTTATCTAAATTCGATATTTCTGTGTTTCATTTTTAATTATCTTGTAAAAATTTCTAAAAATAAAAAACCACTTTGACATTATGGGGTATTATGTGTAGATCGGTGACAAAAATCTCAATTCATTCAATTTAAAATTCAGGCTGCAACACAACAAAATGTGAAAAACGTCTAGGGGTGTGAATACTTCATGAAGGCACTTTATGCAATGTCTCCTGGAATGAAGTTTTCATTCTAAAAAGTTTTTACTAGCGTTGACAAAGTTTCAGCGATTGAACGAGATGCTATCAGTGCTCGTGTCCTCAAATACAACTCTGTCGCTCTTACTTGTTCTCTGCTTTCTTCGGCCTCTCACTTCATCGTAGGCAGGCTCCCAACTGTAAGAAGACAGCTAACATCACTCAAATACAGATAGGGTCAGTCCCATGAAATTCAGTAAGTCATTATCTGCGGTTTAGTCGATGGTTGTTGCAGTGTCAATTCTCAGCTACCTGGCATGCTGACAATTTAAATATTTACAGGTGAGTAATAGAGAGTTATGATGGGCAGCTATTACTTGGTTCATGGTGGAAGAAAGAGGTGTCTGGAATGATCATTTTTAGTTGGGTGGTACATCATGCAGACATTAGAGAGTTCAGGAAAGCAATGTGGAGCTAGGATTCATTTAGGATTTAACATTTAGCGTGTTAGGATGGGTTTTCTCAGAACATGGGCAGGAGCTCTGGAGCTCTTGACAAACAGCAATCTCACCACTTGGGCAGAGGTCTGGCCTGTCATAAAGGAAAAGGGAATATCCAAAGAAACAAACAAGAGCCAGAGACATCTTAAGAGAGGAACGTTTATGTTAAACAAGGTGGATAACATTTACTTCATTCACATACCATGCTTTATCCAAAGCCTCAGTTCTGTTGAAGCAGTTTGTTTTGGCAAGTGCTACAATCCCGGATCAGTCACCACTCTGATGCTGGTTCCTCAAATGAGGATACAGGAATTTGGAACTTTGACAGGAGGCTAGGGATCGCTCGTCTACTCTTTGCAAAAGACACCGTTGGATCTCGGGATCTTTACTGTCCACTAATGCCAGCTGACCGACACCCAGATTAACATCCATCCGTTGGACGGCGCACACATTCATGTACGCATCTGCCTATAGTATGTGAAACCCTAGGATGACAGGTTATATCTGGATCAAACTTAACGGTGTAGTGACTCGTTACTTTTTCTTTAACTTTGCGAATAGCGATAATCACGTCGGAGTCACCAATTGTGGTGATGTTCCATTTTAGTGTGCTGGGTATGAAATGGTGTCTATACCAGGATAAAAACAAAACCAACTCTCAGTTAAAATGTGAAGCACGTTGATAAAACATACTTCCTGTCGTCGCACCAGCTGTTTCCAAAGAAGGTAGGATTTCTTGGTGTTGAGAAGCCGGGGCCTTAAAATGGCCTCTTCAAAAATCCTATAAAATGTCAGTTTGAGGTGCCCCCGTTGCAGTTTTTGGGGCACTCAATTGACGAACATGGCATCCATCCACGAGCCAACGAGGTCAAGGCGATTCAGGATTATTTGCAGTTAAATTGCGTGGCGGTTATTTCCAGGTTTCTCTCCTGAGATTCTCCTTTTGTATCCATATTGTCCACCCATTGCATGCTCTCCTGCCCTCCATTCCTCCCCACACCCTGGTTTATCCAAGGCTGCCTTGATCTTAGACTTCAGCTCTGATGTTAGTGTTTCTCTACTCTATCAACTGTTCCTTTTGTCCTGTTCAGTATTATTGGCGCTGAGGAAGCGCCTTTAGCGATTGACTTCCAGCCAGTGTAACGCTAATTCCTGTCACAGGAATTCTGAGATCATATAAGTGGGCGTGGCAGTTCCTGATTGGTTCGTGTTGGGGAACGCCTTCTCGCTGCCGACGTGACGTAAATTCGCGCACGCGCACTGGTGATTGGCGCTGAGGAAGCGCCTCTAGCGAATGACTTCCAGCCAGTGTAACGCTAATTCCTGTCACAGGAATTCTGAGATCATATAAGTGGGCGTGGCAGTTCCTGATTGGTTCGTGTTGGGGAACGCCTTCTCGCTGCCGACGTGACGTAAATTCGCGCACGCGCACTGGTGAAGCTTACTCGATCTTACTCGATCCCATATTACATGTACTTTCATTGCATACAAATTATACTTCCTCCTAGAAATTCCATGCCCGAACCTCAGCGCAATCCAAGAGGATTCACTTGTTACTACTAGCTCTTCCACGAGCCTCGACTATGTATACAAAAAAACAAGAACTAAATGCATTTAGCATTGACAACCCTTTGTCAGAATCATCATGCCATAGCAATATGAAAATCCTGTTTCCAAAGCGGTTAACAGACTCCAGTCAACATTCTGTTGATTCTTTCCATCAAGCTATGAAATTTTAGCCTTCTCAGCTGTGATTTGCAGAAACTTCAGCCATTTCCCACTATTCAATATGTAACAGAGGGTGCGGTGTGTATGCTCTGAAAAGAAAGACATTCTCTGCAGCAGCAAAAATTATCCAAGCAGTTCTGTGCAAGAGACTTTCATCGTGTTGCTGCAGGAAACTGAAGACAGACATCATAAAAAGTGCTTTACGACCATGTTCCACATCAGCCTGAACCATCTCTCATCTTGTCTCTCCAAGTCTTAAATTATGTCATACAATTTCCTATATCCTTCAGCATCCAATGATGCTCAAAGCCAAAGTACCATGGAACCTTGCACATCATTTTGGATTCAGCATGAAAAAGAAACAGATTAAGGTTTTGATTTCAGGTAAAACGTTATAAGCTTGCTTCAATCTACAATGGCGACTGCCTATGAAAGCATGAACAAGATGCATAGTCTTGGACCCCACCATTCAGGCAAACCTTGCATGTCAGCAATAATTGGGAAAGTCTCTGTGGCTGGGGGCAAGGCCAATATATGAGCTAAAATCGATCGAGATTCAACGGAAGACCATTAATGTTACAGTCCTTATGGTTCGATGGATGCTCCATTTTATAGTGGATTTGAATGAATGATATTAATGCTCTTCCCCGATGAGATGAGCAAAAGGAGTATAATGAAGCAAGGAACGATTGTGTCGTGTCCTCTGCAGCCAAAAGATCAGAAACGTGGAAATAAAGAGGAAAATATAAAAAATACTGCCATCGCACGGATGATTAAGCTGGGAATCTGGCAGAGACAAAGAGAGAGAGAAAGGGAATGAGGCTATGTTTATAGCTACTGCCAATCCCTGCTTATTTTTCTGGGATGGTGTGCAAAGCACACACACACACACACACACACACACACACACACACACACACACACACACACACACAATTATATATGTCACGGTTTTAGAAATGGGCCCTGGGGGAGAACATTCATGTACAGTACACTTGGGAATCCCCAGTTAGTTATTTCTTCAATTGATGTTGTAGAATTGACCTTTGCCCATTGTCCAGGGGTTTGGAGGGGAAATGAGTTGGGAGGTTAGTCTCGATATTCCTGGTGTGATGTTTCCCGATTCGCTACTATCTCTCTTTCTCTCCATCCACCATCGGTCCGTTCCAACAATCTCTCTCTCTCTCTCTAATCACCATCGGTCCGTTCCAACAATCTCTCTCTGTCTCTAATCAGCATTGGTCCGTTCCAACAATCTCTCTCTCTCTCTCTAATCACCATCGGTCCGTTCCAACAATCTCTCTCTGTCTCTAATCACCATCGGTCCGTTCCAACAATCTCTCTCTCTCTCTAATCACCATCGGTCCGTTCCAACAATCTCTCTCTCTCTCTAATCACCATCGGTCCGTTCCAACAATCTCTCTCTGTCTCTAATCACCATCGGTCCGTTCCAACAATCTCTCTCTCTCTCTCTAATCACCATCGGTCCGTTCCAACAATCTCTCTCTGTCTCTAATCACCATCGGTCCGTTCCAACAATCTCTCTCTCTGTCTCTAATCACCATCGGTCCGTTCCAACAATCTCTCTCTCTCTCTAATCACCATCGGTCCGTTCCAACAATCTCTCTCTGTCTCTAATCACCATCGGTCCGTTCCAACAATCTCTCTCTCTCTCTCTAATCACCATCGGTCCATTCCAACAATCTCTCTCTGTCTCTAATCACCATCGGTCCGTTCCAACAATCTCTCTCTGTCTCTAATCAGCATTGGTCCATTCCAACAATCTCTCTCTCTCTCTCTCTAATCACCATCGGTCCGTTCCAACAATCTCTCTCTGTCTCTAATCACCATCGGTCCGTTCCAACAATCTCTCTCTCTCTCTCTAATCACCATCGGTCCGTTCCAACAATCTCTCTCTGTCTCTAATCACCATCGGTCCGTTCCAACAATCTCTCTCTCTCTCTCTAATCACCATCGGTCCGTTCCAACAATCTCTCTCTGTCTCTAATCACCATCGGTCCGTTCCAACAATCTCTCTCTGTCTCTAATCACCATCGGTCCGTTCCAACAATCTCTCTTTCTCTCTCTAATCACCATCGGTCCGTTCCAACAATCTCTCTCTCTCTCTCTCTAATCACCATCGGTCCGTTCCAACAATCTCTCTTTCTCTCTCTAATCACCATCGGTCCGTTCCAACAATCTCTCTCTCTCTCTCTAATCACCATCGGTCCGTTCCAACAATCTCTCTTTCTCTCCATCCACCATCGGTCCGTTCCAACAATCTCTCTCTGTCTCTAATCAGCATTGGTCCATTCCAACAATCTCTCTCTGTCTCTAATCAGCATTGGTCCGTTCCAACAATCTCTCTCTCTCTCTCTAATCACCATCGGTCCGTTCCAACAATCTCTCTCTCTCTCTCTAATCACCATCGGTCCGTTCCAACAATCTCTCTCTCTCTCTACTCACCATCGGTCCGTTCCAACAATCTCTCTCTGTCTCTAATCAGCATTGGTCCGTTCCAACAATCTCTCTCTGTCTCTAATCACCATCGGTCCGTTCCAACAATCTCTCTCTTTCTCTAATCACCATCGGTCCGTTCCAACAATCTCTCTCTCTCTCTAATCACCATCGGTCCGTTCCAACAATCTCTCTCTGTCTCTAATCAGCATTGGTCCGTTCCAACAATCTCTCTCTCTCTCTAATCACCATCGGTCCGTTCCAACAATCTCTCTCTGTCTCTAATCACCATCGGTCCGTTCCAAGAATCTCTCTCTCTCTCTAATCACCATCAGTCCGTTCCAACAATCTCTCTCTCTCTCTCTAATCACCATCAGTCCGTTCCAACAATCTCTCTCTCTCTCTCTAATCACCATCAGTCCGTTCCAACAATCTCTCTCTGTCTCTAATCACCATCGGTCCATTCCAACAATCTCTCTCTCTCTCTCTAATCACCATCGGTCCATTCCAACAATCTCTCTCTCTCTCTCTAATCAGCATTGGTCCGTTCCAACAATCTCTCTCTCTCTCTAATCACCATCGGTCCATTCCAACAATCTCTCTCTCTCTCTCTAATCACCATCAGTCCGTTCCAACAATCTCTCTCTCTCTCTCTAATCACCATCAGTCCGTTCCAACAATCTCTCTCTGTCTCTCTAATCACCATCAGTCCGTTCCAACAATCTCTCTCTGTCTCTAATCACCATCGGTCCATTCCAACAATCTCTCTCTCTCTCTAATCACCATCGGTCCGTTCCAACAATCTCTCTCTCTCTCTCTCTAATCACCATCAGTCCGTTCCAACAATCTCTCTCTGTCTCTAATCAGCATTGGTCCATTCCAACAATCCCTCTCTGTCTCTATCCATCATCGGTCTGTTACACAAAACCTCAATTCAACAACTCCTCCTTCACCCCATCAATCTTTCCTTCAACCCCATGGTCACTCTATCCATGTCCTTTGGTCTGTCTGTACATTCGTACTCTGCACTCAATTGTTCCTTCACAATTTGGACCCCTCATTCTTTTATCATTCAGAATTATCTAACTGTTAATGCGTTCGTCCATCCCATACTCAGTCAGACACTAAATCACCCCAATGTCTGTCAAAAGCCATAAAGGCAAACAAGTCCCATACCATAGACAAGTAATCTATCAGACCGGTCCAATTACCTTCTTCCCTCCCTGGGCTTCACATTCATCGAATAGGACAACGCTTCTCAAGCATGCCAAGTACAAAAACGTTTGCGTGTGCAAATGTTTGGCAAATCGCCAGGGGATGCTGGGCCATTTTACATTTGTGTGCGAGGGGGTGGGGCGGGGGCTTTCCCTCGTTGCTGGGCATGCAGGGGGCAGGGCGGGGGCTGCCTTGGACGTCAGGCATAGTGACACTGGGATTTTCCTCTGGCCTCATCGCTTCACCCACTCCTGTCGAATGGGCACCAATGGGAAACATCCTCACATGAAGTTTGCTCCCTCAAAGCCACGCCCGGCATGGTATGTATAAAGGGCCAGGTCTCGGCTTGGTCTGGGACTGTTTGTCGATGCACCAGGGGCTGTTTGTTGATGCATCATGGGCTGTTTGTCGATGCACCGGCGGCTGTTTGTTGATGCGCCCGGGGCTGTTTGTCGATGCATCAGGGGCTGTTTGTCGATGCATAAGGGGCTGTTTGTCGATGCATCAGGGGCTGTTTGTCGATGCATCAGGGGCTGTTTGTCGATGCATCAGGGGCTGTTTGTCGATGCATCAGGGGCTGTTTGTCGATGCATCAGGGGCTGTTTGTCGATGCATCATGGGCTGTTTGTTGATGCATCAAGGGCTGTTTGTCGATGCACCAGGGGCTGTTTGTCGATGCACCCGGGGCTGTTTGTCGATGCACCCGGGGCTGTTTGTCGATGCACCCGGGGCTGTTTGTCGATGCACCAGGGGCTGTTTGTCGATGCACCCAGGGCTGTTTGTCGATGCACCCGGGGCTGTTTGTCGATGCACCCGGGGCTGTTTGTCGATGCACCCGGGGCTGTTTGTCGATGCACCCGGGGCTGTTTGTCGATGCACCCGGGGCTGTTTGTCGATGCACCAGGGGCTGTTTGTCGATGCATAAGGGGCTGTTTGTCGATGCATCAGGGGCTGTTTGTCGGTGCATCAGGGGCTGTTTGTCGATGCACCAGGGGCTGTTTGTCGATGCATCAGGGGCTGTTTGTCGATGCATCAGGGGCTGTTTGTCGATGCATCAGGGGCTGTTTGTTGATGCATCAGGGGCTGTTTGTCGATGCACCCGGGGCTGTTTGTCGATGCACCCGGGGCTGTTTGTCGATGCACCCGGGGCTGTTTGTCGATGCACCCGGGGCTGTTTGTCGATGCATCAGTGGCTGTTTGACGATGCACCCGGGGCTGTTTGTCGATGCATCAGTGGCTGCTTGCCGATGCATCAGTGGCTGCTTGTCGATGCACCCGGGGCTGTTTGTCGATGCTCCCGGGGCTGTTTGTCGATGCACCCGGGACTGTTTGTCGATGCACCCGGGGCTGTTTGTCGATGCACCCGGGGCTGTTTGACGATGCACCCGGGGCTGTTTGTCGATGCATCAGTGGCTGCTTGCCGATGCATCAGTGGCTGCTTGTCGATGCACCCGGGGCTGTTTGTTGATGCATCAGGGGCTGTTTGTCGATGCACCCGGGGCTGTTTGTCGATGCACCCGGGGCTGTTTGTCGATGCACCCGGGGCTGTTTGTCGATGCACCCGGGGCTGTTTGTCGTTGCACCAGGGGCTGCTTGTCGATGCATCAGTGGCTGCTTGCCGATGCATCAGGGGCTGTTTGTCGATACATCAGGGGCTATTTGTCGATGCACCAAGGGCTGTTTGTCGATGCATCAGGGCTGTTTGTCGATGCATCAGGGGCTGTTTGTCGATGCATCAGGAGTACAAGTACGTTTCAGACTACCAATTCAGGAGATTGTATGCTGTTGTGATTGTTGTGTTGTGATTGTGTTGTGATTGTGTTGTGATTGTTGTGTTGGATTGTCGCCACGCAATGGTGATGAATAAAAAGGCCCCACTTCTTGACGGTATGGGAAAGAGAGATAATATTATGGTGTTGCGAGAGAAGAGAGAGAGAGAGGGAGAGAAAATATAGGAGGAAGTGGATGAAGTATGAGTCGCACAGGAGCCGGCTGCACTGGGGTACGAGGCATAGGAGCAAGTCGTACCAGGGCTGGAGGCAAGCGGCTCATGAGCCAAGGGTGCGATGAAGCCTCTGGGGTGTTGCACAGTTCCATATACACTCACACCACATGCTTCCCACACAACACCAAATCCTCACCTTCCCAACCACTCCCCCTCTCGCAATATTTGGCCCAACATAACACCACATGGTTGCATGAGGTAAGTGAGGAGTTGAACCAATGCTCCGAACTGTCTCTTTTTGATCTTCTCATCTTCTTTCCGGATGAGTAATGTCGCCATGTCCTTCCTGTAAGACTGTATAAGAGAGAAAAACGTTTTAGGAGTAAAGTCTGCTCTTCTGTGTCTGTTTCCTTTCATTTGTAAATACATTCTTTGTTGATTGCCTGCCAGCAACGATTGCCTGCCTGATTGTGTGATCAATCCAGAGGGGGGGCACCTGGCGAGCACCCCCTACCCCCTCTAAACACTTCCCCTCCCATCCAAATAAATCTTTTTTTTTCACATGCATCGAGAAGCATATAACCGAAGATGTGGCCTCGGAATGTGGGAAACTCTTGTGCAGTGAATTCTTCTAAAAATTTCCAAGCAAAAAAGACAAAATATATAATAAGGTAGGTAAGCCAAGCTGTAGTGCCATGTACAGCTGAGTGAGGCCACTGTGGGCGGGGCCGAGTGAGGCCTGTTTTGCCGTTGTTTGGAATATAGATGATGCTTGATCCTATCTGCCTGCGTGTCCACATCTTTAAAACAAAGACATTACAACTGGCGACGAGGATTTTTCAGACCATGGTTTTGTCGTATGGAAAGGTCCCGGATTATTCTGGGGAGAACTTTAAACTTTTTGCACAGCAGCTGAGCTTTTAAAAAGCTTCTTAGCTCAAAAAGCTAAGAAGAAAGAGAAGAGACTGTGTGAAGAAAGAGAGCAGACTGTGTGATCAAAGAAATCAGACTGTAAAAAAAGAGAGCAGATTGTGTGAAGAAAGAGAGCAGATTGTGTGAAGAAAGAGAGGAGACTGTGGGAAGAAAGAGCAGATTGTGTGAAGAAAGAGAGCAGATTGTGTGAAGAAAGAGAGGAGACTGTGGGAAGAAAGAGAGCAGATTGTGTGAAGAAAGAGAGCAGATTGTGTGAAGAAAGAGAGCAGATTGTGTGAAGAAAGAGAGGAGACTGTGGGAAGAAAGAGAGCAGACTGTGGGAAGAAAGAGAGCAGATTGTGTGAAGAAAGAGAGCAGATTGTGTGAAGAAAGAGAGCAGATTGTGTGAAGAAAGAGAGCAGATTGTGTGAAGAAAGAGAGCAGATTGTGTGAAGAAAGAGAGCAGACTGTGTGATCAAAGAAATCAGACTGTAAAAAAGAGAGCAGATTGTGTGAAGAAAGAGAAGAGACTGTGTGAAGAAAGAGAGCAGACTGTGTGATCAAAGAAATCAGACTGTAAAAAAGAGAGCAGATTGTGTGAAGAAAGAGAGCAGATTGTGTGAAGAAAGAGAGGAGACTGTGGGAAGAAAGAGCAGATTGTGTGAAGAAAGAGAGCAGATTGTGTGAAGAAAGAGAGGAGACTGTGGGAAGAAAGAGAGCAGATTGTGTGAAGAAAGAGAGCAGATTGTGTGAAGAAAGAGAGCAGATTGTGTGAAGAAAGAGAGCAGATTGTGTGATCAAAGAAATCAGACTGTAAAAAAGAGAGCAGATTGTGTGAAGAAACAGAGCAGATTGTGTGATCAAAGAAATCAGACTGTAAAAAAGAGAGCAGATTGTGTGAAGAAAGAGAGCAGATTGTGTGAAGAAAGAGAGCAGACTGTGTGAAGAAAGAGAGCAGATTGTGTGAAGAAAGAGAACAGGTTGTGTGATCAAAGAAATCAGACTGTAAAAAAGAGAGCAGATTGTGTGAAGAAAGAGAGCAGATTGTGTGAAGAAAGAGAACAGATTGTGTGAAGAAAGAGAGCAGACTATGTGAAGAAAGAGAGCAGACTGTGTGAAGAAAGAGAGCAGATTGTGTGAAGAAAGAGAGCAGATTGTGTGAAGAAAGAGAGCAGATTGTGTGAAGAAAGAGAGCAGATTGTGTGAAGAAAGAGAACAGATTGTGTGAAGAAAGAGAGCAGACTATGTGAAGAAAGAGAGCAGATTGTGTGAAGAAAGAGAGCAGATTGTGTGAAGAAAGAGAACAGATTGTGTGAAGAAAGAGAGCAGACGGTGTGAAGAAAGAGAGCAGACTATGTGAAGAAAGAGAGCAGACTATGTGAAGAAAGAGAGCAGACTATATGAAGAAAGAGAGCAGACTATGTGAAGAAAGAGAGCAGACTATGTGAAGAAAGAGAGCAGACTATGTGAAGAAAGAGAGCAGACTATGTGAAGAAAGAGAGCAGATTGTGTGAAGAAAGAGAGCAGATTGTGTGAAGAAAGGGAACAGATTGTGTGAAGAAAGAGAGCAGACTATGTGAAGAAAGAGAGCAGACGGTGTGAAGAAAGAGAGCAGACTGTGTGAAGAAAGAGAGCAGACGGTGTGAAGAAAGAGAGCAGACTGTGTGAAGAAAGAGAGCAGACGGTGTGAAGAAAGAGAGCAGACGGTGTGAATAAAGAGAGGAGACTGTGGGAAGAAAGAGAGCAGATTGTGTGAAGAAAGAGAGCAGATTGTGTGAAGAAAGAGAGCAGATTGTGTGAAGAAAGAGAACAGATTGTGTGAAGAAAGAGAACAGATTGTGTGAAGAAAGAGAGCAGACTGTGTGAAGAAAGAGAGCAGACGGTGTGAAGAAAGAGAGCAGATGGTGTGAAGAAAGAGAGCAGACTATGTGAAGAAAGAGAGCAGACTATGTGAAGAAAGAGAGCAGACCATGTGAATAAAGAGAGCAGACGGTGTGAAAAAGAGAGCCGACTATGTGAAGAAAGAGAGCAGACGGTGTGAAGAAAGAGAGCAGACTATGTGAAGAAAGAGAGCAGACGGTGTGAAGAGAGAGAGCAGACTGTGTGAAGAAAGAGAGCAGATTGTGTGAAGAGAGAGAACAGACTGTGTGAACAAAGAGAGCAGACTGTGTGAACAAAGAGAGCAGACTGTGTGAAGAAAGAGAGCAGGCGGTGTGAAGAAAGAGAGCAGACTATGTGAAGAAAGAGAGCAGATGGTGTGAAGCGAGAGAGCAGACTGTGTGAAGAAAGAGAGCAGATTGTGTGAAGAGAGAGAGCAGACTGTGTGAACAAAGAGAGCAGACTGTGTGAAGAAAGAGAGCAGACGGTGTGAAGAAAGAGAGCAGATTGAGTGAAGAAAGAGAGCAGATTGTGTGAAGAAAGAGAGCAGACTATGTGAAGAAAGAGAGCAGACTGTGGGAAGAAAGAGAGCAGATTGTGGGAAGAAAGAGAGCAGATTGTGTGAAAAAAGAGAGCAGATTGTGTGAAAAAAGAGAGCAGATTGTGTGAAGAAAGAGAACAGATTGTGTCAAGAAAGAGAGCAGATTGTGTGAAGAAAGAGAGCAGCAGACTATGTGAAGAAAGAGAGCAGACTGTGGGAAGAAAGAGAACAGTGTGTGAAGAAAGATAGCGGACTGTGTGAAGAAAGAGAGCGGTGTGTGAAGAAAGAGAGGGGACTGTGGGAAGAAAGAGAGCGGTGTGTGAAGAAAGAGAGCAGAATGTGTGAAGAAAGAGAGGGGACTGTGGGAAGAAAGAGAACAGTGTGTGAAGAAAGAGAGCAGATTGTGTGAAGAAAGAGAACAGTGTGTGAAGAAAGAGAGCAGTGTGTGAAGAAAGAGAGCAGTGTGTGAAGAAAGAGAGCAGACGGTGTGAAGAAAGAGAGCAGATTGTGTGAAGAAAGTGAACAGTGTGTGAAGAAAGATAGCAGACGGTGTGAAGAAAGAGATCAGTGTGTGAAGAAAGAGAGCAGACGGTGTGAAGAAAGAGAGCAGACTGTGTGAAGAAAGCGAGCAGACTGTGTGAAGAAAGAGAGCAGATTGTGTGAAGAAAGAGAGCAGACTGTGTGAAGAAAGAGAGCAGATTGTGTGAAGAAAGAGAGCAGATTGTGTGAAGAAAGAGAGCAGACTGTGTGAAGATAGAGAGCAGACTGTGTGAAGAAAGAGAGCAGACTGTGTGAAGAAAGAGAGCAGACTGTGTGAAGATAGAGAGCAGTGTGTGAAGAAAGAGAGCAGATTGTGTGAAGAAAGAGAGCAGATTGTGTGAAGATAGAGAGCAGTGTGTGAAGAAAGAGAGCGGACTGTGTGAAGAAAGAGAGCAGACTGTGTGAAGATAGAGAGCAGATTGTGTGAAGATAGAGAGCCGATTGTGTGAAGAAAGAGAGCAGTGTGTGAAGAAAGAGAGCGGACTGTGTGAAGAAAGAGAGCAGACTGTGTGAAGATAGAGAGCAGACTGTGTGAAGAAAGAAAGCGGACTGAGTGAAGAAAGAAAGCGGACTGAGTGAAGAAGGAGAACAGACTGTGTGAAGAAAGAGAGCAGATTGTGTGAAGAAAGAGAACAGTGTGTGTGAAGAAAGAGAGCAGACTGTGTGAAGAAAGAGAGCAGACTGTGTGAAGAAAGAGAGCAGATTGTGTGAAGAAAGAGAGCAGATTGTTTGAAGAAAGAGAGCAGATTGTTTGAAGAAAGAGAGCAGACTGTGTGAAGAAAGAGAGCAGATTGGGTGAAGAAAGAGAGCAGATTGTTTGAAGAAAGAGAGCAGATTGTTTGAAGAAAGAGAGCAGATTGTTTGAAGAAAGAGAGCAGATTGTTTGAAGAAAGAGAGCAGATTGTTTGAAGAAAGAGAACAGTGTGTGAAGAAAGAGAGCGGACTGTGTGAAGAAAGAGAGCAGTGTGTGAAGAAAGAGAGGGGACTGTGGGAAGAAAGAGAGGGGACTGTGGGAAGAAAGAGAACAGTGTGTGAAAAAAGAGAGCAGATTGTGTGAAGAAAGAGAACAGTGTGTGAAGAAAGAGAGCAGTGTGTGAAGAAAGAGAGCAGTGTGTGAAGAAAGAGAGCAGACGGTGTGAAGAAAGAGAGCAGATTGTGTGAAGAAAGAGAACAGTGCGTGAAGAAAGAGAGCAGACGGTGTGAAGAAAGAGATCAGTGTGTGAAGAAAGAGAGCAGACGGTGTGAAGAAAGAGAGCAGATTGTGTGAAGAAAGAGAGCAGACTGTGTGAAGAAAGAGAGCAGACTGTGTGAAGAAAGAGAGCAGACTGTGTGAAGATAGAGAGCGGACTGTGTGAAGAAAGAAAGCGGACTGAGTGAAGAAAGAGAACAGACTGTGTGAAGAAAGAGAGCAGATTGTGTGAAGAAAGAGAACAGTGTGTGTGAAGAAAGAGAGCAGACTGTGTGAAGAAAGACAGCAGACTGTGTGAAGAAAGAGAGCAGATTGTTTGAAGAAAGAGAGCAGATTGTTTGAAGAAAGAGAGCAGATTGTTTGAAGAAAGAGAGCAGACTGAGTGAAGAAAGAAAGCGGACTGAGTGAAGAAAGAGAACAGACTGTGTGAAGAAAGAGAGCAGATTGTTTGAAGAAAGAGAGCAGACTGTGTGAAGAAAGAGAGCAGATTGTGTGAAGAAAGAGAACAGTGCGTGAAGAAAGAGAGCAGACGGTGTGAAGAAAGAGATCAGTGTGTGAAGAAAGAGAGCAGACGGTGTGAAGAAAGAGAGCAGATTGTGTGAAGAAAGAGAGCAGACTGTGTGAAGAAAGAGAGCGGACTGTGTGAAGAAAGAGAGCGGACTGTGTGAAGAAAGAGAGCGGACTGTGTGAAGAAAGAGAGCAGACTGTGTGAAGATAGAGAGCGGACTGTGTGAAGAAAGAAAGCGGACTGAGTGAAGAAAGAGAACAGACTGTGTGAAGAAAGAGAGCAGATTGTGTGAAGAAAGAGAACAGTGTGTGTGAAGAAAGAGAGCAGACTGTGTGAAGAAAGACAGCAGACTGTGTGAAGAAAGAGAGCAGATTGTTTGAAGAAAGAGAGCAGATTGTTTGAAGAAAGAGAGCAGATTGTTTGAAGAAAGAGAGCAGACTGAGTGAAGAAAGAAAGCGGACTGAGTGAAGAAAGAGAACAGACTGTGTGAAGAAAGAGAGCAGATTGTTTGAAGAAAGAGAGCAGACTGTGTGAAGAAAGAGAGCAGATTGTGTGAAGAAAGAGAACAGTGTGAGAAGAAAGAGAGCAGACTGTGTGAAGAAAGAGAGCAGACTGTGTGAAGAAAGAGAGCAGACTGTGTGAAGAAAGAGAGCAGACTGTGTGAAGAAAGAGAGCAGACTGTGTGAAGAAAGAGAGCAGATTGTGTGAATAAAGAGAGCAGATTGTGTGAAGAAAGAGAGCAGATTGTTTGAAGAAAGAGAGCAGACTGTGTGAAGAAAGAGAGCAGATTGTGTGCAGAAAGAGAACAGTGTGTGTGAAGAAAGAGAACAGTGTGTGTGAAGAAAGAGAGCAGATTGTGTGAAGAAAGAGAACAGTGTGTGTGAAGAAAGAGAGCAGACTGTGTGAAGAAAGAGAGCAGACTGTGTGAAGAAAGAGAGCAGATTGTTTGAAGAAAGAGAGCAGACTGTGTGAAGATAGAGAGCGGACTGTGGGAAGAAAGAGAACAGTGTGTGAAGAAAGAGAGCAGACTGTGTGAAGAAAGAGAGCAGACTGTGTGAAGAAAGAGAGCAGACTGTGTGAAGACAGAGAGCAGACTGTGTGAAGAAAGAGAGCGGACTGTGTGAAGAAAGAGAACAGACTGTGTGAAGACAGAGAGCAGACTGTGTGAAGAAAGACAGCGGACTGTGTGAAGAAAGAGAGCGGACTGTGTGAAGAAAGAGAGCGGACTGTGTGAAGAAAGAGAGCAGACTGTGTGAAGACAGAGATCAGACTGTGTGAAGAAAGACAGCGGACTGTGTGAAGAAAGAGAGCGGACTGTGTGAAGAAAGAGAGCGGACTGTGTGAAGAAAGAGAACAGACTGTGTGAAGAAAGAGAGCAGACTGTGTGAAGAAAGAGAGCAGACTGTGTGAAGAAAGAGAGCAGACTGTGTGAAGAAAGAGAGCAGACTGTGTGAAGATAGAGAGCAGACTGTGTGAAGAAAGAAAGGGGACTGTGTGAAGAAAGAGAGCAGACTGTGTGAAGATAGAGAGCAGATTGTGTGAAGAAAGAGAGCAGACTGTGTGAAGAAAGAGAGCAGACTGTGTGAAGAAAGAGAGCAGACTGTGTGAAGATAGAGAGCAGATTGTGTGAAGAAAGAGAGCAGATTGTGTGAAGAAAGAGAACAATGTGTGTGAAGAAAGAGAGCAGACTGTGTGAAGAAAGAGAGCAGGCTGTGTGAAGAAAGAGAGTGGACTGTGTGAAGAACGAGAGGGGACTGTGGAAAGAAAGAGAACAGTGTGTGAAGAAAGAGAGCGGACTGTGTGAAGAAAGAGAGCAGACTGTGTGAAGAAAGAGAGCAGATTGTTTGAAGAAAGAGAGCAGATTGTGTAAAGAAAGAGAGCAGACTGCGTGAAGAAAGAGAGCAGTGTGTGAAGAAAGAGAGCAGACTGTGTGAAGAAAGAGAACAGATTGTGTGAAGAAAGAGAGCAGACTGTGTGAAGAAAGAGAGGGGACTGTGGAAAGAAAGAGAACAGTGTGTGAAGAAAGAGAGCGGACTGTGTGAAGAAAGAGAGCAGACTGTGTGAAGAAAGAGAGCAGATTGTGTAAAGAAAGAGAGGGGACTGTGGAAAGAAAGAGAACAGTGTATGAAGAAAGAGAGCGGACTGTGTGAAGAAAGAGAGGGGACTGTGGGAAGAAAGAGAACAGTGTATGAAGAAAGAGAGCGGACTGTGTGAAGAAAGAGAGCGGTGTGTGAAGAAAGAGAGGGGACTGTGGGAAGAAAGAGAGCGGTGTGTGAAGAAAGAGAGCAGACTGTGTGAAGAAAGAGAGCAGTGTGTGAAGAAAGAGAGCAGATTGTGTGAAGAAAGAGAACAGTGTGTGAAGAAAGAGAGCGGACTGTGTGAAGAAAGAGAGCAGATTGTGTGAAGAAAGAGAACAGTGTATGAAGAAAGAGAGCGGACTCTGTGAAGAAAGAGAGCGGTGTGTGAAGAAAGAGAGGGGACTGTGTGAAGAAAGAGAGCAGACTGTGTGAAGAAAGAGAGCAGACTGTGTGAAGAAAGAGAGGGGACTGTGGAAAGAAAGAGAACAGTGTGTGAAGAAAGAGAGCAGACTGTGTGAAGAAAGAGAGCAGTGTGTGAAGAAAGAGAGCAGACTGTGTGAAGAAAGAGAGGGGACTGTGGAAAGAAAGAGAGCAGACTGTGGAAAGAAAGAGAACAGTGTGTGAAGAAAGAGAGCGGACTGTGTGAAGAAAGAGAGCAGACTGTGGAAAGAAAGAGAACAGTGTGTGAAGAAAGAGAGCGGACTGTGTGAAGAAAGAGAGGGGACTGTGGAAAGAAAGAGAACAGTGTATGAAGAAAGAGAGCGGACTGTGTGAAGAAAGATAACGGTGTGTGAAGAAAGAGAGCAGACTGTGTGAAGAAAGAGAGCAGACTGTGTGAAGAAAGAGAGGGGACTGTGGAAAGAAAGAGAACAGTGTGTGAAGAAAGAGAGCAGATTGTGTGAAGAAAGAGAGCAGTGTGTGAAGAAAGAGAGCAGACTGTGTGAAGAAAGAGAGGGGACTGTGGAAAGACAGAGAACAGTGTATGAAGAAAGAGAGCGGACTGTGTGAAGAAAGAGAACGGTGTGTGAAGAAAGAGAGCAGATTGTGTGAAGAAAGAGAACAGTGTATGAAGAAAGAGTGCGGACTGTGTGAAGAAAGAGAGCGGTGTGTGAAGAAAGAGAGCAGATTGTGTGAAGAAAGAGAATAGTGTGTGAAGAAAGAGAGGGGACTGTGTGAAGAAAGAGAGCAGTGTGTGAAGAAAGAGAGGGGACTGTGTGAAGAAAGAGAGCAGTGTGTGAAGAAAGAGAGCAGATTGTTTGAAGAAAGAGAACAGTGTGTGAAGAAAGAGAGCAGACTGTGTGAAGAAAGAGAGCAGATTGTGTGAAGAAAGAGAACAGTGTGTGAAGAAAGAGAGCGGACTGTGTGAAGAAAGAGAGCAGTGTGTGAAGAAAGAGAGGGGACTGTGGGAAGAAAGAGAGCGGTGTGTGAAGAAAGAGAGCAGACTGTGTGAAGAAAGAGAGAGGACTGTGGGAAGAAAGAGAACAGTGTGTGAAGAAAGAGAGCAGATTGTGTGAAGAAAGAGAACAGTGTGTGAAGAAAGAGAGCAGTGTGTGAAGAAAGAGAGCAGTGTGTGAAGAAAGAGAGCAGACGGTGTGAAGAAAGAGAGCAGATTGTGTGAAGAAAGAGAGCAGATTGTGTGAAGAAAGAGAGCAGACGGTGTGAAGAAAGAGATCAGTGTGTGAAGAAAGAGAGCAGACGGTGTGAAGAAAGAGAGCAGACTGTGTGAAGAAAGAGAGCAGATTGTGTGAAGAAAGAGAGCAGATTGTGTGAAGAAAGAGAGCAGACTGTGTGAAGATAGAGAGCAGACTGCGTGAAGAAAGAGAGCAGACTGTGTGAAGAAAGAGAGCAGACTGTGTGAAGATAGAGAGCAGTGTGTGAAGAAAGAGAGCAGATTGTGTGAAGAAAGAGAGCAGATTGTGTGAAGAAAGAGAGCAGTGTGTGAAGAAAGAGAGCGGACTGTGTGAAGAAAGAGAGCAGACTGTGTGAAGATAGAGAGCAGATTGTGTGAAGATAGAGAGCAGATTGTGTGAAGAAAGAGAGCAGTGTGTGAAGAAAGAGAGCAGACTGTGTGAAGAAAGAGAGCAGACTGTGTGAAGATAGAGAGCAGACTGTGTGAAGAAAGAAAGCGGTCTGTGTGAAGAAAGAGAGCAGACTGTGTGAAGATAGAGAGCAGATTGTGTGAAGAAAGAGAGCAGACTGTGTGAAGAAAGAGAGCAGACTGTGTGAAGAAAGAGAGCAGACTGTGTGAAGATAGAGAGCAGATTGTGTGAAGAAAGATAACAGTGTGTGAAGAAAGAGAGCGGACTGTGTGAAGAAAGAGAGCAGTGTGTGAAGAAAGAGAGGGGACTGTGGGAAGAAAGAGAGCGGTGTGTGAAGAAAGAGAGCAGACTGTGTGAAGAAAGAGAGAGGACTGTGGGAAGAAAGAGAACAGTGTGTGAAGAAAGAGAGCAGATTGTGTGAAGAAAGAGAACAGTGTGTGAAGAAAGAGAGCAGTGTGTGAAGAAAGAGAGCAGTGTGTGAAGAAAGAGAGCAGACGGTGTGAAGAAAGAGAGCAGATTGTGTGAAGAAAGAGAGCAGATTGTGTGAAGAAAGAGAGCAGACGGTGTGAAGAAAGAGATCAGTGTGTGAAGAAAGAGAGCAGACGGTGTGAAGAAAGAGAGCAGACTGTGTGAAGAAAGAGAGCAGATTGTGTGAAGAAAGAGAGCAGATTGTGTGAAGAAAGAGAGCAGACTGTGTGAAGATAGAGAGCAGACTGCGTGAAGAAAGAGAGCAGACTGTGTGAAGAAAGAGAGCAGACTGTGTGAAGATAGAGAGCAGTGTGTGAAGAAAGAGAGCAGATTGTGTGAAGAAAGAGAGCAGATTGTGTGAAGAAAGAGAGCAGTGTGTGAAGAAAGAGAGCGGACTGTGTGAAGAAAGAGAGCAGACTGTGTGAAGATAGAGAGCAGATTGTGTGAAGATAGAGAGCAGATTGTGTGAAGAAAGAGAGCAGTGTGTGAAGAAAGAGAGCAGACTGTGTGAAGAAAGAGAGCAGACTGTGTGAAGATAGAGAGCAGACTGTGTGAAGAAAGAAAGCGGTCTGTGTGAAGAAAGAGAGCAGACTGTGTGAAGATAGAGAGCAGATTGTGTGAAGAAAGAGAGCAGACTGTGTGAAGAAAGAGAGCAGACTGTGTGAAGAAAGAGAGCAGACTGTGTGAAGATAGAGAGCAGATTGTGTGAAGAAAGATAACAGTGTGTGTGAAGAAAGAGAGCAGACTGTGTGAAGAAAGAGAGCAGACTGTGTGAAGAAAGAGAGCGGACTGTGTGAAGAAAGAGAGGGGACTGTGGAAAGAAAGAGAACAGTGTGTGAAGAAAGAGAGCGGACTGTGTGAAGAAAGAGAGCAGACTGTGTGAAGAAAGAGAGCAGTTTGTTTGAAGAAAGAGAGCAGACTGTGTGAAGAAAGAGAGCGGACTGTGTGAAGAAAGAGAGGGGACTGTGTGAAGAAAGAGAGGGGACTGTGGAAAGAAAGAGAACAGTGTGTGAAGAAAGAGAGCGGACTGTGTGAAGAAAGAGAGCAGACTGTGTGAAGAAAGAGAGCGGACTGTGTGAAGAAAGAGAGCAGACTATGTGAAGAAAGAGAGCAGATTGTTTGAAGAAATAGAGCAGACTGTGTGAAGAAAGAGAGCAGATTGTTTGAAGAAAGAGAGCAGATTGTGTAAAGAAAGAGAGCAGACTGTGTGAAGAAAGAGAGCAGTGTGTGAAGAAAGAGAGCAGATTGTGTGAAGAAAGAGAGCGGACTGTGTGAAGAAAGAGAGGGGACTGTGGAAAGAAAGAGAACAGACTGTGTGAAGAAAGAGAGCAGATTGTGTGAAGAAAGAGAGCAGATTGTGTGAAGAAAGAGAGCAGATTGTTTGAAGAAAGAGAGCAGACTGTGTGAAGAAAGAGAGCAGATTGTGTGTAGAAAGAGAACAGTGTGTGTGAAGAAAGAGAACAGTGTGTGTGAAGAAAGAGAGCAGATTGTGTGAAGAAAGAGAACAGTGTATGAAGAAAGAGAGCGGACTGTGTGAAGAAAGAGAGCAGTGTGTGAAGAAAGAGAGCAGTTTGTGAAGAAAGAGAGCAGATGGTGTGAAGAAAGAGAGCAGATTGTGTGAAGAAAGAGAGCAGATTGTGTGAAGAAAGAGAGCAGACGGTGTGAAGAAAGAGATCAGTGTGTGAAGAAAGAGAGCAGACGGTGTGAAGAAAGAGAGCAGATTGTGTGAAGAAAGAGAGCAGACTGTGTGAAGAAAGAGAGCAGACTGTGTGAAGATAGAGAGCAGTGTGTGAAGAAAGAGAGCGGACTGTGTGAAGAAAGAGAGCAGACTGTGTGAAGATAGAGAGCAGATTGTGTGAAGATAGAGAGCAGATTGTGTGAAGAAAGAGAGCAGTGTGTGAAGAAAGAGAGCAGACTGTGTGAAGAAAGAGAGCAGACTGTGTGAAGATAGAGAGCAGACTGTGTGAAGAAAGGGAGCAGACTGTGTGAAGATAGAGAGCAGTGTGTGAAGAAAGAGAGCAGATTGTGTGAAGAAAGAGAGCAGATTGTGTGAAGAAAGAGAGCAGTGTGTGAAGAAAGAGAGCGGACTGTGTGAAGAAAGAGAGCAGACTGTGTGAAGATAGAGAGCAGATTGTGTGAAGATAGAGAGCAGATTGTGTGAAGAAAGAGAGCAGTGTGTGAAGAAAGAGAGCAGACTGTGTGAAGAAAGAGAGCAGACTGTGTGAAGATAGAGAGCAGACTGTGTGAAGAAAGAAAGCGGTCTGTGTGAAGAAAGAGAGCAGACTGTGTGAAGATAGAGAGCAGATTGTGTGAAGAAAGAGAGCAGACTGTGTGAAGAAAGAGAGCAGACTGTGTGAAGAAAGAGAGCAGACTGTGTGAAGATAGAGAGCAGATTGTGTGAAGAAAGAGAACAGTGTGTGTGAAGAAAGAGAGCAGACTGTGTGAAGAAAGAGAGCAGACTGTGTGAAGAAAGAGAGCGGACTGTGTGAAGAAAGAGAGGGGACTGTGGAAAGAAAGAGAACAGTGTGTGAAGAAAGAGAGCGGACTGTGTGAAGAAAGAGAGCAGACTGTGTGAAGAAAGAGAGCAGATTGTTTGAAGAAAGAGAGCAGACTGTGTGAAGAAAGAGAGCGGACTGTGTGAAGAAAGAGAGGGGACTGTGTGAAGAAAGAGAGGGGACTGTGGAAAGAAAGAGAACAGTGTGTGAAGAAAGAGAGCGGACTGTGTGAAGAAAGAGAGCAGACTGTGTGAAGAAAGAGAGCGGACTGTGTGAAGAAAGAGAGCAGACTGTGTGAAGAAAGAGAGCAGATTGTTTGAAGAAAGAGAGCAGACTGTGTGAAGAAAGAGAGCAGATTGTTTGAAGAAAGAGAGCAGATTGTGTAAAGAAAGAGAGCAGACTGTGTGAAGAAAGAGAGCAGTGTGTGAAGAAAGAGAGCAGATTGTGTGAAGAAAGAGAGCGGACTGTGTGAAGAAAGAGAGGGGACTGTGGAAAGAAAGAGAACAGTGTGTGAAGAAAGAGAGCGGACTGTGTGAAGAAAGAGAGCAGACTGTGTGAAGAAAGAGAGCAGACTGTGTGAAGAAAGAGAGCAGATTGTTTGAAGAAAGAGAGCAGATTGTGTAAAGAAAGAGAGCAGACTGTGTGAAGAAAGAGAGCAGTGTGTGAAGAAAGAGAGCAGACTGTGTGAAGAAAGAGAGGGGACTGTGGAAAGAAAGAGAACAGTGTGTGAAGAAAGAGAGCGGACTGTGTGAAGAAAGAGAGCAGACTGTGTGAAGAAAGAGAGCAGATTGTGTAAAAAAAAGAGAGGGGACTGTGGAAAGAAAGAGAACAGTGTATGAAGAAAGAGAGCGGACTGTGTGAAGAAAGAGAGCGGTGTGTGAAGAAAGAGAGCAGATTGTGTGAAGAAAGAGAACAGTGTATGAAGAAAGAGAGCGGACTGTGTGAAGAAAGAGAGCGGTGTGTGAAGAAAGAGAGGGGACTGTGGGAAGAAAGAGAGCGGTGTGTGAAGAAAGAGAGCAGATTGTGTGAAGAAAGAGAACAGTGTGTGAAGAAAGAGAGCGGACTGTGTGAAGAAAGAGAGCAGATTGTGTGAAGAAAGAGAACAGTGTATGAAGAAAGAGAGCGGACTGTGTGAAGAAAGAGAGCGGTGTGTGAAGAAAGAGAGCAGACTGTGTGAAGAAAGAGAGGGGACTGTGGAAAGAAAGAGAACAGTGTGTGAAGAAAGAGAGCAGACTGTGTGAAGATAGAGAGCAGTGTGTGAAGAAAGAGAGCAGATTGTGTGAAGAAAGAGAGCAGATTGTGTGAAGAAAGAGAGCAGACTGTGTGAAGAAAGAGAGCAGACTGTGTGAAGAAAGAGAGGGGACTGTGGAAAGAAAGAGAACAGTGTGTGAAGAAAGAGAGCAGACTGTGTGAAGATAGAGAGCAGTGTGTGAAGAAAGAGAGCAGATTGTGTGAAGAAAGAGAGCAGATTGTGTGAAGAAAGAGAGCAGTGTGTGAAGATAGAGAGCAGATTGTGTGAAGAAAGAGAGCAGTGTGTGAAGAAAGAGAGCGGACTGTGTGAAGAAAGAGAGCAGACTGTGTGAAGATAGAGAGCAGACTGTGTGAAGAAAGAAAGCGGACTGAGTGAAGAAAGAAAGCGGACTGAGTGAAGAAGGAGAACAGACTGTGTGAAGAAAGAGAGCAGATTGTGTGAAGAAAGAGAACAGTGTGTGTGAAGAAAGAGAGCAGACTGTGTGAAGAAAGAGAGCAGACTGTGTGAAGAAAGAGAGCAGATTGTGTGAAGAAAGAGAACAGATTGTTTGAAGAAAGAGAGCAGATTGTTTGAAGAAAGAGAGCAGACTGTGTGAAGAAAGAGAGCAGATTGGGTGAAGAAAGAGAGCAGATTGTTTGAAGAAAGAGAGCAGATTGGGTGAAGAAAGAGAGCAGATTGTTTGAAGAAAGAGAGCAGATTGTTTGAAGAAAGAGAGCAGACTGTGTGAAGAAAGAGAGCAGATTGGGTGAAGAAAGAGAGCAGATTGTTTGAAGAAAGAAAGCGGACTGAGTGAAGAAAGAAAGCGGACTGAGTGAAGAAGGAGAACAGACTGTGTGAAGAAAGAGAGCAGATTGTGTGAAGAAAGAGAACAGTGTGTGTGAAGAAAGAGAGCAGACTGTGTGAAGAAAGAGAGCAGACTGTGTGAAGAAAGAGAGCAGATTGGGTGAAGAAAGAGAGCAGATTGTTTGAAGAAAGAGAGCAGATTGTTTGAAGAAAGAGAGCAGATTGTTTGAAGAAAGAGAGCAGATTGTTTGAAGAAAGAGAACAGTGTGTGAAGAAAGAGAGTGGACTGTGTGAAGAAAGAGAGCGGTGTGTGAAGAAAGAGAGGGGACTGTGGGAAGAAAGAGAGCGGTGTGTGAAGAAAGAGAGCAGACTGTGTGAAGAAAGAGAGGGGACTGTGGGAAGAAAGAGAACAGTGTGTGAAGAAAGAGAGCAGATTGTGTGAAGAAAGAGAACAGTGTGTGAAGAAAGAGAGCAGTGTGTGAAGAAAGAGAGCAGTGTGTGAAGAAAGAGAGCAGACGGTGTGAAGAAAGAGAGCAGATTGTGTGAAGAAAGAGAACAGTGCGTGAAGAAAGAGAGCAGACGGTGTGAAGAAAGAGATCAGTGTGTGAAGAAAGAGAGCAGACGGTGTGAAGAAAGAGAGTAGATTGTGTGAAGAAAGAGAGCAGACTGTGTGAATAAAGAGAGCAGACTGTGTGAAGAAAGAGAGCAGATTGTGTGAAGAAAGAGAGCAGACTGTGTGAAGAAAGAGAGCAGATTGTGTGAAGAAAGAGAGCAGATTGTGTGAAGAAAGAGAGCAGACTGTGTGAAGATAGAGAGCAGACTGTGTGAAGAAAGAGAGCAGACTGTGTGAAGAAAGAGAGCAGACTGTGTGAAGATAGAGAGCAGTGTGTGAAGAAAGAGAGCAGATTGTGTGAAGAAAGAGAGCAGATTGTGTGAAGAAAGAGAGCAGTGTGTGAAGAAAGAGAGCGGACTGTGTGAAGAAAGAGAGCAGACTGTGTGAAGATAGAGAGCAGATTGTGTGAAGATAGAGAGCAGATTGTGTGAAGAAAGAGAGCAGTGTGTGAAGAAAGAGAGCGGACTGTGTGAAGAAAGAGAGCAGACTGTGTGAAGATAGAGAGCAGACTGTGTGAAGAAAGAAAGCGGACTGAGTGAAGAAAGAAAGCGGACTGTGTGAAGAAAGAGAGCAGATTGTGTGAAGAAAGAGAACAGTGTGTGTGAAGAAAGAGAGCAGACTGTGTGAAGAAAGAGAGCAGACTGTGTGAAGAAAGAGAGCAGATTGTGTGAAGAAAGAGAGCAGATTGTTTGAAGAAAGAGAGCAGATTGTTTGAAGAAAGAGAGCAGGTTGTTTGAAGAAAGAGAGCAGCCTGAGTGAAGAAAGAAAGCGGACTGAGTGAAGAAAGAGAACAGACTGTGTGAAGAAAGAGAGCAGATTGTTTGAAGAGAGAGCAGATTGTTTGAAGAAAGAGAGCAGACTGTGTGAAGAAACAGAGCAGATTGTGTGAAGAAAGAGAACAGTGTGAGAAGAAAGAGAACAGACTGTGTGAAGAAAGAGAGCAGACTGTGTGAAGAAAGAGAGCAGATTGTGTGAAGAAAGAGAGCAGACTGTGTGAAGAAAGAGAACAGACTGTGTGAAGAAAGAGAGCAGATTGTGTGAAGAAAGAGAGCAGATTGTGTGAAGAAAGAGAGCAGATTGTTTGAAGAAAGAGAGCAGACTGTGTGAAGAAAGAGAGCAGATTGTGTGTAGAAAGAGAACAGTGTGTGTGAAGAAAGAGAACAGTGTGTGTGAAGAAAGAGAGCAGATTGTGTGAAGAAAGAGAACAGTGTGTGTGAAGAAAGAGAGCAGACTGTGTGAAGAAAGAGAGCAGACTGTGTGAAGAAAGAGAGCAGATTGTTTGAAGAAAGAGAGCAGACTGTGTGAAGATAGAGAGCGGACTGTGGGAAGAAAGAGAACAGTGTGTGAAGAAAGAGAGCAGACTGTGTGAAGAAAGAGAGCAGACTGTGTGAAGAAAGAGAGCAGACTGTGTGAAGACAGAGAGCAGACTGTGTGAAGAAAGAGAGCGGACTGTGTGAAGAAAGAGAACAGACTGTGTGAAGACAGAGAGCAGACTGTGTGAAGAAAGACAGCGGACTGTGTGAAGAAAGAGAGCGGACTGTGTGAAGAAAGTGAGCGGACTGTGTGAAGAAAGAGAGCAGACTGTGTGAAGACAGAGAGCAAACTGTGTGAAGAAAGACAGCGGACTGTGTGAAGAAAGAGAGCGGACTGTGTGAAGAAAGAGAGCGGACTGTGTGAAGAAAGAGAACAGACTGTGTGAAGAAAGAGAGCAGACTGTGTGAAGAAAGAGAGCAGACTGTGTGAAGAAAGAGAGCAGACTGTGTGAAGAAAGAAAGCGGACTGTGTGAAGAAAGAGGGCAGACTGTGTGAAGAAAGAGAGCAGACTGTGTGAAGATAGAGAGCAGACTGTGTGAAGAAAGAAAGCGGACTGTGTGAAGAAAGAGAGCAGACTGTGTGAAGATAGAGAGCAGATTGTGTGAAGAAAGAGAGCAGACTGTGTGAAGAAAGAGAGGGGACTGTGGGAAGAAAGAGAGCGGTGTGTGAAGAAAGAGAGCAGATTGTGTGAAGAAAGAGAACAGTGTGTGAAGAAAGAGAGGGGACTGTGTGAAGAAAGAGAGCAGTGTGTGAAGAAAGAGAGGGGACTGTGTGAAGAAAGAGAGCAGTGTGTGAAGAAAGAGAGCAGATTGTTTGAAGAAAGAGAACAGTGTGTGAAGAAAGAGAGCAGACTGTGTGAAGAAAGAGAGCAGATTGTGTGAAGAAAGAGAACAGTGTGTGAAGAAAGAGAGCGGACTGTGTGAAGAAAGAGAGCAGTGTGTGAAGAAAGAGAGGGGACTGTGGGAAGAAAGAGAGCGGTGTGTGAAGAAAGAGAGCAGACTGTGCGAAGAAAGAGAGAGGACTGTGGGAAGAAAGAGAACAGTGTGTGAAGAAAGAGAGCAGATTGTGTGAAGAAAGAGAACAGTGTGTGAAGAAAGAGAGCAGTGTGTGAAGAAAGAGAGCAGTGTGTGAAGAAAGAGAGCAGACGGTGTGAAGAAAGAGAGCAGATTGTGTGAAGAAAGAGAACAGTGTGTGAAGAAAGAGAGCAGACGGTGTGAAGAAAGAGATCAGTGTGTGAAGAAAGAGAGCAGACGGTGTGAAGAAAGAGAGCAGATTGTGTGAAGAAAGAGAGCAGACTGTGTGAAGAAAGAGAGCAGACTGTGTGAAGAAAGAGAGCAGATTGTGTGAAGAAAGAGAGCAGACTGTGTGAAGAAAGAGAGCAGATTGTGTGAAGAAAGAGAGCAGATTGTGTGAAGAAAGAGAGCAGACTGTGTGAAGATAGAGAGCAGACTGCGTGAAGAAAGAGAGCAGATTGTGTGAAGAAAGAGAACAGTGTGTGTGAAGAAAGAGAGCAGACTGTGTGAAGAAAGAGAGCAGACTGTGTGAAGAAAGAGAGTGGACTGTGTGAAGAAAGAGAGGGGACTGTGGAAAGAAAGAGAACAGTGTGTGAAGAAAGAGAGCGGACTGTGTGAAGAAAGAGAGCAGACTGTGTGAAGAAAGAGAGCAGATTGTTTGAAGAAAGAGAGCAGATTGTGTAAAGAAAGAGAGCAGACTGTGTGAAGAAAGAGAGCAGTGTGTGAAGAAAGAGAGCAGACTGTGTGAAGAAAGAGAACAGATTGTGTGAAGAAAGAGAGCAGACTGTGTGAAGAAAGAGAGGGGACTGTGGAAAGAAAGAGAACAGTGTGTGAAGAAAGAGAGCGGACTGTGTGAAGAAAGAGAGCAGACTGTGTGAAGAAAGAGAGCAGATTGTGTAAAGAAAGAGAGGGGACTGTGGAAAGAAAGAGAACAGTGTATGAAGAAAGAGAGCGGACTGTGTGAAGAAAGAGAGCGGACTGTGTGAAGAAAGAGAGCGGTGTGTGAACAAAGAGAGCAGATTGTGTGAAGAAAGAGAACAGTGTATGAAGAAAGAGAGCAGACTGTGTGAAGAAAGAGAGCAGACTGTGTGAAGAAAGAGAGGGGACTGTGGAAAGAAAGAGAACAGTGTGTGAAGAAAGAGAGCAGACTGTGTGAAGAAAGAGAGCAGTGTATGAAGAAAGAGAGCAGACTGTGTGAAGAAAGAGAGGGGACTGTGGAAAGAAAGAGAGCAGACTGTGGAAAGAAAGAGAACAGTGTGTGAAGAAAGAGAGCGGACTGTGTGAAGAAAGAGAGCAGACTGTGGAAAGAAAGAGAACAGTGTGTGAAGAAAGAGAGCGGACTGTGTGAAGAAAGAGAGGGGACTGTGGAAAGAAAGAGAACAGTGTATGAAGAAAGAGAGCGGACTGTGTGAAGAAAGATAACGGTGTGTGAAGAAAGAGAGCAGACTGTGTGAAGAAAGAGAGGGGACTGTGGAAAGAAAGAGAACAGTGTGTGAAGAAAGAGAGCAGATTGTGTGAAGAAAGAGAACAGTGTATGAAGAAAGAGAGCGGACTGTGTGAAGAAAGAGAGCAGACTGTGTGAAGAAAGAGAGGGGACTGTGGAAAGAAAGAGAACAGTGTGTGAAGAAAGAGAGCAGACTGTGTGAAGAAAGAGAGCAGTGTGTGAAGAAAGAGAGCAGACTGTGTGAAGAAAGAGAGGGGCCTGTGGAAAGAAAGAGAACAGTGTATGAAGAAAGAGAGCGGACTGTGTGAAGAAAGATAACGGTGTGTGAAGAAAGAGAGCAGATTGTGTGAAGAAAGAGAACAGTGTGTGAAGAAAGAGAGGGGACTGTGTGAAGAAAGAGAGCAGTGTGTGAAGAAAGAGAGCAGATTGTGTGAAGAAAGAGAACAGTGTATGAAGAAAGAGTGCGGACTGTGTGAAGAAAGAGAGCGGTGTGTGAAGAAAGAGAGGGGACTGTGGGAAGAAAGAGAGCGGTGTGTGAAGAAAGAGAGCAGATTGTGTGAAGAAAGAGAACAGTGTGTGAAGAAAGAGAGGGGACTGTGTGAAGAAAGAGAGCAGTGTGTGAAGAAAGAGAGGGGACTGTGTGAAGAA
Organism: Myxine glutinosa; assembly: GCF_964187855.1. Classification (NCBI taxonomy): domain Eukaryota; kingdom Metazoa; phylum Chordata; class Myxini; order Myxiniformes; family Myxinidae; genus Myxine; species Myxine glutinosa. The sequence continues at coordinate 108,009,880 of NC_136261.1, read as the reverse complement.
AGAGAGCAGTGTGTGAAGAAAGAGAGCAGATTGTTTGAAGAAAGAGAACAGTGTGTGAAGAAAGAGAGCAGACTGTGTGAAGAAAGAGAGCAGATTGTGTGAAGAAAGAGAACAGTGTGTGAAGAAAGAGAGCGGACTGTGTGAAGAAAGAGAGCAGTGTGTGAAGAAAGAGAGGGGACTGTGGGAAGAAAGAGAGCGGTGTGTGAAGAAAGAGAGCAGACTGTGCGAAGAAAGAGAGAGGACTGTGGGAAGAAAGAGAACAGTGTGTGAAGAAAGAGAGCAGATTGTGTGAAGAAAGAGAACAGTGTGTGAAGAAAGAGAGCAGTGTGTGAAGAAAGAGAGCAGTGTGTGAAGAAAGAGAGCAGACGGTGTGAAGAAAGAGAGCAGATTGTGTGAAGAAAGAGAACAGTGTGTGAAGAAAGAGAGCAGACGGTGTGAAGAAAGAGATCAGTGTGTGAAGAAAGAGAGCAGACGGTGTGAAGAAAGAGAGCAGATTGTGTGAAGAAAGAGAGCAGACTGTGTGAAGAAAGAGAGCAGACTGTGTGAAGAAAGAGAGCAGTGTGTGAAGAAAGAGAGCAGACTGTGTGAAGAAAGAGAGCAGATTGTGTGAAGAAAGAGAGCAGATTGTGTGAAGAAAGAGAGCAGACTGTGTGAAGATAGAGAGCAGACTGCGTGAAGAAAGAGAGCAGACTGTGTGAAGAAAGAGAGCAGACTGTATGAAGATAGAGAGCAGTGTGTGAAGAAAGAGAGCAGATTGTGTGAAGAAAGAGAGCAGATTGTGTGAAGAAAGAGAGCAGTGTGTGAAGAAAGAGAGCGGACTGTGTGAAGAAAGAGAGCAGACTGTGTGAAGATAGAGAGCAGATTGTGTGAAGATAGAGAGCAGATTGTGTCAAGAAAGAGAGCAGTGTGTGAAGAAAGAGAGCAGACTGTGTGAAGAAAGAGAGCAGACTGTGTGAAGATAGAGAGCAGACTGTGTGAATAAAGAAAGCGGTCTGTGTGAAGAAAGAGAGCAGACTGTGTGAAGATAGAGAGCAGATTGTGTGAAGAAAGAGAGCAGACTGTGTGAAGAAAGAGAGCAGACTGTGTGAAGAAAGAGAGCAGACTGTGTGAAGATAGAGAGCAGATTGTGTGAAGAAAGAGAACAGTGTGTGTGAAGAAAGAGAGCAGACTGTGTGAAGAAAGAGAGCAGACTGTGTGAAGAAAGAGAGCGGACTGTGTGAAGAAAGAGAGGGGACTGTGGAAAGAAAGAGAACAGTGTGTGAAGAAAGAGAGCGGACTGTGTGAAGAAAGAGAGCAGACTGTGTGAAGAAAGAGAGCAGATTGTTTGAAGAAAGAGAGCAGACTGTGTGAAGAAAGAGAGGGGACTGTGGAAAGAAAGAGAACAGTGTATGAAGAAAGAGAGCGGACTGTGTGAAGAAAGAGAGCGGTGTGTGAAGAAAGAGAGCAGATTGTGTGAAGAAAGAGAACAGTGTATGAAGAAAGAGAGCGGACTGTGTGAAGAAAGAGAGCGGTGTGTGAAGAAAGAGAGGGGACTGTGGGAAGAAAGAGAGCGGTGTGTGAAGAAAGAGAGCAGATTGTGTGAAGAAAGAGAACAGTGTATGAATAAAGAGAGCGGACTGTGTGAAGAAAGAGAGCGGTGTGTGAAGAAAGAGAGGGGACTGTGTGAAGAAAGAGAGCAGACTGTGTGAAGAAAGAGAGCAGACTGTGTGAAGAAAGAGAGCGGACTGTGTGAAGAAAGAGAGGGGACTGTGGAAAGAAAGAGAACAGTGTGTGAAGAAAGAGAGCGGACTGTGTGAAGAAAGAGAGCAGACTGTGTGAAGAAAGAGAGCAGATTGTTTGAAGAAAGAGAGCAGACTGTGTGAAGAAAGAGAGGGGACTGTGGAAAGAAAGAGAACACTGTGTGAAGAAAGAGAGCGGACTGTGTGAAGAAAGAGCGCAGACTGTGTGAAGAAAGAGAGCAGATTGTGTAAAGAAAGAGAGGGGACTGTGGAAAGAAAGAGAACAGTGTATGAAGAAAGAGAGCGGACTGTGTGAAGAAAGAGAGCGGTGTGTGAAGAAAGAGAGCAGATTGTGTGAAGAAAGAGAACAGTGTATGAAGAAAGAGAGCGGACTGTGTGAAGAAAGAGAGCGGTGTGTGAAGAAAGAGAGGGGACTGTGGGAAGAAAGAGAGCGGTGTGTGAAGAAAGAGAGCAGATTGTGTGAAGAAAGAGAACAGTGTATGAAGAAAGAGAGCGGACTGTGTGAAGAAAGAGAGCGGTGTGTGAAGAAAGAGAGGGGACTGTGTGAAGAAAGAGAGCAGACTGTGTGAAGAAAGAGAGCAGACTGTGTGAAGAAAGAGAGGGGACTGTGGAAAGAAAGAGAACAGTGTGTGAAGAAAGAGAGCAGACTGTGTGAAGAAAGAGAGCAGTGTGTGAAGAAAGAGAGCAGACTGTGTGAAGAAAGAGAGGGGACTGTGGAAAGAAAGAGAGCAGACTGTGGAAAGAAAGAGAACAGTGTGTGAAGAAAGAGAGCGGACTGTGTGAAGAAAGAGAGCAGACTGTGGAAAGAAAGAGAACAGTGTGTGAAGAAAGAGAGCGGACTGTGTGAAGAAAGAGAGGGGACTGTGGAAAGAAAGAGAACAGTGTATGAAGAAAGAGAGCGGACTGTGTGAAGAAAGATAACGGTGTGTGAAGAAAGAGAGCAGACTGTGTGAAGAAAGAGAGGGGACTGTGGAAAGAAAGAGAACAGTGTGTGAAGAAAGAGAGCAGATTGTGTGAAGAAAGAGAACAGTGTATGAAGAAAGAGAGCGGACTGTGTGAAGAAAGAGAGCAGACTGTGTGAAGAAAGAGAGGGGACTGTGGAAAGAAAGAGAACAGTGTGTGAAGAAAGAGAGCAGACTGTGTGAAGAAAGAGAGCAGTGTGTGAAGAAAGAGAGCAGACTGTGTGAAGAAAGAGAGGGGCCTGTGGAAAGAAAGAGAACAGTGTATGAAGAAAGAGAGCGGACTGTGTGAAGAAAGATAACGGTGTGTGAAGAAAGAGAGCAGATTGTGTGTGAAGAAAGAGAACAGTGTGTGAAGAAAGAGAGGGGACTGTGTGAAGAAAGAGAGCGGTGTGTGAAGAAAGAGAGCAGATTGTGTGAAGAAAGAGAACAGTGTGTGAAGAAAGAGAGGGGACTGTGTGAAGAAAGAGAGCAGTGTGTGAAGAAAGAGAGGGGACTGTGTGAAGAAAGAGAGCAGTGTGTGAAGAAAGAGAGCAGATTGTTTGAAGAAAGAGAACAGTGTGTGAAGAAAGAGAGCAGACTGTGTGAAGAAAGAGAGCAGATTGTGTGAAGAAAGAGAACAGTGTGTGAAGAAAGAGAGCGGACTGTGTGAAGAAAGAGAGCAGTGTGTGAAGAAAGAGAGGGGACTGTGGGAAGAAAGAGAGCGGTGTGTGAAGAAAGAGAGCAGACTGTGCGAAGAAAGAGAGAGGACTGTGGGAAGAAAGAGAACAGTGTGTGAAGAAAGAGAGCAGATTGTGTGAAGAAAGAGAACAGTGTGTGAAGAAAGAGAGCAGTGTGTGAAGAAAGAGAGCAGTGTGTGAAGAAAGAGAGCAGACGGTGTGAAGAAAGAGAGCAGATTGTGTGAAGAAAGAGAACAGTGTGTGAAGAAAGAGAGCAGACGGTGTGAAGAAAGAGATCAGTGTGTGAAGAAAGAGAGCAGACGGTGTGAAGAAAGAGAGCAGATTGTGTGAAGAAAGAGAGCAGACTGTGTGAAGAAAGAGAGCAGACTGTGTGAAGAAAGAGAGCAGATTGTGTGAAGAAAGAGAGCAGACTGTGTGAAGAAAGAGAGCAGATTGTGTGAAGAAAGAGAGCAGATTGTGTGAAGAAAGAGAGCAGACTGTGTGAAGATAGAGAGCAGACTGCGTGAAGAAAGAGAGCAGACTGTGTGAAGAAAGAGAGCAGACTGTATGAAGATAGAGAGCAGTGTGTGAAGAAAGAGAGCAGATTGTGTGAAGAAAGAGAGCAGATTGTGTGAAGAAAGAGAGCAGTGTGTGAAGAAAGAGAGCGGACTGTGTGAAGAAAGAGAGCAGACTGTGTGAAGATAGAGAGCAGATTGTGTGAAGATAGAGAGCAGATTGTGTCAAGAAAGAGAGCAGTGTGTGAAGAAAGAGAGCAGACTGTGTGAAGAAAGAGAGCAGACTGTGTGAAGATAGAGAGCAGACTGTGTGAATAAAGAAAGCGGTCTGTGTGAAGAAAGAGAGCAGACTGTGTGAAGATAGAGAGCAGATTGTGTGAAGAAAGAGAGCAGACTGTGTGAAGAAAGAGAGCAGACTGTGTGAAGAAAGAGAGCAGACTGTGTGAAGATAGAGAGCAGATTGTGTGAAGAAAGAGAACAGTGTGTGTGAAGAAAGAGAGCAGACTGTGTGAAGAAAGAGAGCAGACTGTGTGAAGAAAGAAAGCGGACTGTGTGAAGAAAGAGAGGGGACTGTGGAAAGAAAGAGAACAGTGTGTGAAGAAAGAGAGCGGACTGTGTGAAGAAAGAGAGCAGACTGTGTGAAGAAAGAGAGCAGATTGTTTGAAGAAAGAGAGCAGACTGTGTGAAGAAAGAGAGGGGACTGTGGAAAGAAAGAGAACAGTGTATGAAGAAAGAGAGCGGACTGTGTGAAGAAAGAGAGCGGTGTGTGAAGAAAGAGAGCAGATTGTGTGAAGAAAGAGAACAGTGTATGAAGAAAGAGAGCGGACTGTGTGAAGAAAGAGAGCGGTGTGTGAAGAAAGAGAGGGGACTGTGGGAAGAAAGAGAGCGGTGTGTGAAGAAAGAGAGCAGATTGTGTGAAGAAAGAGAACAGTGTATGAAGAAAGAGAGCGGACTGTGTGAAGAAAGAGAGCGGTGTGTGAAGAAAGAGAGGGGACTGTGTGAAGAAAGAGAGCAGACTGTGTGAAGAAAGAGAGCAGACTGTGTGAAGAAAGAGAGCGGACTGTGTGAAGAAAGAGAGGGGACTGTGGAAAGAAAGAGAACAGTGTGTGAAGAAAGAGAGCGGACTGTGTGAAGAAAGAGAGCAGACTGTGTGAAGAAAGAGAGCAGATTGTTTGAAGAAAGAGAGCAGACTGTGTGAAGAAAGAGAGGGGACTGTGGAAAGAAAGAGAACACTGTGTGAAGAAAGAGAGCGGACTGTGTGAAGAAAGAGCGCAGACTGTGTGAAGAAAGAGAGCAGATTGTGTAAAGAAAGAGAGGGGACTGTGGAAAGAAAGAGAACAGTGTATGAAGAAAGAGAGCGGACTGTGTGAAGAAAGAGAGCGGTGTGTGAAGAAAGAGAGCAGATTGTGTGAAGAAAGAGAACAGTGTATGAAGAAAGAGAGCGGACTGTGTGAAGAAAGAGAGCGGTGTGTGAAGAAAGAGAGGGGACTGTGGGAAGTGTGGAAGTGTAACTCAGTGTAACATATTGATTGGCCCTGGTAACTTATTAATTAACCTGGTAACAAAGCAGATACATTTTATGTGTATGAACAATGTAATCTCTTGAAACACCTGGTCAAGGCCCCAGGCTAGAGCACCCCCCCCCTGCTGTGATTTCCATTTACACAGCAGGAGGGGAGCGAGCTGATGCCAGGACTCGGTGCGATGCATGACCTCGGGACATTAGCGGAGAGGAGATTAAGTCCAGTTTGGCGATATAACGAGAGCAAACGTTGAGTAAAGGACACTGGTCCTCAGAAGCCCTGCCCGACGGAACGATGGAATGAACGAGTACTTGCTACGTGAAGCGCTGACCGAACGGGAGTGTCGGATGGAGAGAAGGACCAGCGAAAAGAGTTAAACCTGATCCATTATATTATGCGGTATCATTTTGGTAATTGGATGAAGTGAATACAGTTTAATAAACGAGACCTTTTGTAACCTGTGTCCGGTCTTTGGAGTCCTGTGAGTCCCCCAGTAAATTCCCTGACAATCTTGGAGGCACCGCTGCGATCAATTGTACAAGCAAGTCTTCTTTAAAAGGTGAGTGTGTCTTGTCTTGCCCAATATGATTACGAACTTGGAAGTTATGGGTACATATATGGGGGAGCAGGTGATCTGGGGCTTCTTGGCGCTGGTTATTAAAGGGCCTTACTGTGACCTGGAAGCGGGCGGAGCAAGTGTGCACCTTGCGACCGCTTGTTTCAAGGACGTGTAAGGCCGGTACACTCGTTTACCCACTCGCACACGGATAAAGTACTACTTTTTTTTTTTTGCACTTGTTCGAAGCACTTGACTTGATCGGCGCTCGGCGAGCGACAGGGAACCGGGAAACGGAATTATATTTATATATATATATATTTCCAATATGGTACACCGGCCACAACGATTTTAGCGATTATCCGAGTTTTTTTTTTTTAACGATTTCTGTAAATACGTATTTTTCCTGCGCTGTGTAATTCTTCTGACACGCGCCACGAAGAAACGCACCACTGATGTGCATGAAGCGACTTGTTTGCCGGTTCGGTAAGGTCCGTCCGTACACGTGTACAATCGTGTACACCCGTTTTAAATAGAGAATTTTGGGAGCAGTGCTGTTGTATTTTTTTTTTTGACGAAATTTGCTAGATAAATAGCATGGGTGACACGGAACCAGTGCTGTTGTATTTTTTTTGACGAAATTTGCTAGATAAATAGCATGGGTGACACGGAACCAGTGCTGTTGTATTTTTTTGACGAAATTTGCTAGATAAATAGCATGGGTGACACGGAACCAGTGCTGTTGTATTTTTTTTGACGAAATTTGCTAGATAAATAGCATGGGTGACACGGAACCAGTGCTGTTGTATTTTTTTTGACGAAATTTGCTAGATAAATAGCATGGGTGACACGGAACCAGTGCTGTTGTATTTTTTTTGACGAAATTTGCTAGATAAATAGCATGGGTGACACGGAACCAGTGCTGTTGTATTTTTTTGACGAAATTTGCTAGATAAATAGCATGGGTGACACGGAACCAGTGCTGTTGTATTTTTTTTTGACGAAATTTGCTAGATAAATAGCATGGGTGACACGGAACCAGTGCTGTTGTATTTTTTTGACGAAATTTGCTAGATAAATAGCATGGGTGACACGGAACCAGTGCTGTTGTATTTTTTTTTGACGAAATTTGCTAGATAAATAGCATGGGTGACACGGAACCAGTGCTGTTGTATTTTTTTTGACGAAATTTGCTAGATAAATAGCATGGGTGACACGGAACCAGTGCTGTTGTATTTTTTTTGACGAAATTTGCTAGATAAATAGCATGGGTGACACGGAACCAGTGCTGTTGTATTTTTTTGACGAAATTTGCTAGATAAATAGCATGGGTGACACGGAACCAGTGCTGTTGTATTTTTTTGACGAAATTTGCTAGATAAATAGCATGGGTGACACGGAACCAGTGCTGTTGTATTTTTTTTGACGAAATTTGCTAGATAAATAGCATGGGTGACACGGAACCAGTGCTGTTGTATTTTTTTTGACGAAATTTGCTAGATAAATAGCATGGGTGACACGGAACCAGTGCTGTTGTATTTTTTGACGAAATTTGCTAGGTAAATAGCATGGGTGACACGGAACCAGTGCTGTTGTATTTTTTGACGAAATTTGCTAGATAAATAGCATGGGTGACACGGATTAAATGATTTTATGATTATGAATTAATGAGAAAATGATTTTATATTTAAATATAAAAATTGATCTGCTTGGTGTTAGTTTAAAGGGCTGTTCCAAATTTATCTTGATTATGAGACAAAAACAGCAGAATGGGAATCAACAGACAATGGAATAGCTAGCGACGAGTGTTTGTGGGTGACAACCACCCTCTGGTCGAGGCTCATAGAAGGGGTGATGCTTACTGATTCGGCACGCTTAAAATAGGTGTTAATGGTGGGATGTCAGAGGTCTTGGCGTGGGCTTAATAGTCACACTGTTTGAAAAATAATGCTCGATGCAACATGATCCTAAAAAGAACCCATCCCTACATCGAAGGATAAGGAAGGGAAGGAATGGAAAATTTGAAGTATAAAAGTTACGGAACTCAAAATGTCTGGGTTTGGATGGAGTCATTAAAGGATTGAGTCATTCATTCGTTTGATGATGGTCCTAATATTTTGATAAATGTTTGATAATGGTCCTGGTGATTTTAGTCCTAGGAATAATATATGCTAGTGGTTTGTATGAAGGTTTTAATGAGATCGGATTTTTATCTATCTATAATTCCAGTAATCTCGGTGTGTGTGTCGGTCTGTCTGTATGCGACCGCTGTTTCTCAACAACTACCGGTCCGATATACTTGAAACTTGCCAGGTATATTTGTGGGGACCCGAGGATGTGCCTTTTCAAGGTTTGAAATTAATCGGACGGGTGGGTCCCAGGGTGTGGTCGCCGTGCTCGCGGGTCGTTCGCTTTGGCTTTGCGAATGGACCAAACCATTGCATGCAAATAGAAGGGGGGGTTCTGTGGTCGTTACTGCCACGTGGTTTCAAAGTTTTGTTGTTGTTGTTTGCACGCATGTTTTTTGCAAGCACGTACGGGCGAGCACGTACGTGCGGGCACGCCCTAGTATATATAAATTGAGGTAATATTAAGTTATGGAATTAATTGCTTTCAACAATGCAAAGGGTGACAAAATATGGGATTTTAATGGGATTTTTTAATGGGATATTGGTTTAGGAATGTTTAGAGGTCATTGCAATGTGATAATGACTTGTGACCATTTGTTGTCAAAACGTTTGGGACCATTCAAAGGTTGGGTTGTGCTAACGTTTCCACAACGTCGCTACAACGTTTCACTTTCGTTGTTGCAACGTTTTGCTCCAACGTTTTGTGAACATTTAAATGTTGTGTTTTGCTGACGTTTCCACAACGTCGCTACAACGTTTCACTTTCGTTGTTGCAACGTTTTGCTCCAACGTTTTGGGAACATTCAAATGTTGTGTTTTGCTGACGTTTCCACAACGTCGCTACAACGTTTCACTTTCGTTGTTGCAACGTTTTGCTCCAACGTTTTGTGAACATTTAAATGTTGTGTTTTGCTGACGGTTCCACAACGTCGCTACAACGTTTCACTTTCGTTGTTGCAACGTTTTGCTCCAACGTTTTGGGAACATTCAAATGTTGTGTTTTGCTGACGTTTCCACAACGTCGCCACAACGTTTCACTTTCGTTGTTGCAACGTTTTGCTCCAACGTTTTGTGAACATTTAAATGTTGTGTTTTGCTGACGTTTCCACAACGTCGCTACAACGTTTCACTTTCGTTGTTGCAACGTTTTGCTCCAACGTTTTGGGGACATTCGAATGTCAAGTGAATCGAATGAGAATTCAGGAATTATTTCATTATTAACGATTAATGAAGTACTTATTTAATTAATTACATTTCTTATTACATTACAGTAATTACATTACAGTAATTACCTGAGGTAATTACAGTAATTACAGTTCCGGTAATTGCAGTAATCATTACAGTAATTGCAGTAATCTTATTACAGTAATTTCATTACATTAACTCAGGCACCTTTTGAGTAAGGAAGCTGATATTTGGACATGACACTGACCAAGTGATGTGGCTGTCAAGGAAAATATTGATTTATTGATTAATCATTTAATAAATTAACTCGTTGATTTATAAATGACTTATTTAATTAAAATTCCTGAGAGATACATCTTCGGATGAAATACTTGCAGATTGGTTATGCTATGAGCCAATTGATTAAGGAAAATATTTTGTGATGGCCATATTGGCAATTTCGTGGCCATATTCGTGGCAACTCAGTTAGTGCCACTGCACCTTTAAAATGCATCCCTGCGTTCATTTTTCGATCGATTGAGTTGAAATTTTGAACAATCGGATCTGGACTGTCGTTGTTAACGACTCTAGCACGCACTCGTCCAATCAGGATGGAGCGGTATGGTCCCCGGATCATCACTGCCCGCAGTTTTAATTAATTTTACTTTTTCTCTTGGGCATATAATTTTGAAGACATGCATGTCATGATAGAGGAAATGTTTGTTCTGTTAAACGGAATAAATGTTGTTTATTTGTGTGGGTGTGTATTTTTGTGAACTTGGATATATTTTTCACGACTAATTCCAGTTAACATCCTGCACAATTTGCTCGTTTGCTGGCCGAGTCGAAATTGCGTTGAGTTTCTATGGCATGCGCCATTAAAAGCGCAGTGTAATGGTTGAGCTCCCTTTATTTCGTTTTGGTCATGCGGATGAGCAAACAAAGTGACAAATGCTGCGACTGGAGCAGTAAAGGCGATGTTTTTTAAATGGAAACGATTTTTGTGGGTGTCTATTTTGAGTATTTTGGATATATTTTCACGACTAATTCCAGTTATCGTCCTGCAAAAGGTCTGCTCGTTCTTTTCCTTTGAGTCGTAAATTCCTGTTGAACTCTCATTAAAAAGCGGAATTAAGTACGCTGTGTGATGATGGAGATCCTTGATGACGAATCAGGAATAGTGAATGAGCAGACAAATATCACGGATGGTACACCAGATAGGGAAAATGTAGATGAAACCCCTTTTGCTCAGGTGCTGTGTAGCGCTGCACAAAGATCCATATGAGCGGGGCCTGGGTGCTGTGTAATTAGTACACAAAGAACCAATTACTAGGGTGCTGAATAAACACAAAGATCCATTTTTGGAGCTGGTTCTCCCGGTGCTGTGATTTATTCAAAGAACCAAATCTTGCAAGAATTAAGATATGATTTGTCGACATTAGAAATACTTTAATATATGTAACGATTTTGTAACGATCATCCTGCAAAAGGTCTGCTCGTTCTTTTTCCTTTGAGTCGTAAATTCCTGTTGAATTCTCATTAAAATGCGGAATTAAGTACGCTGTGTGATGATGGAGATCCTTGATGACGAATCAGGAATAGGGAATGAGCAAACAAATATCACGGATGCTGCGGCTAGAGCAGTGGAAGCGAGTTTTGAATTGTTCAATGATTATTCGATATTGTTATGACTTATTGTCAATAGGTATACTAAGTGGCCATGAGGTAGCCTGTTGCTATGTACAGTTTTATTCTATTGTTGATTATACCACATAGCTGTGGTGATAAAGGAAATGTTCGTTTAAATAGATGATTATGATAGGACCATGACTATAAAATCATGATGATTATTATGAATGATATCATAGGGTTCAAATGCAGAATGATTGCATGAACTTGGGAAAGAACTTTCAAGCCCTATGGGATAAATTGGGTATTACAAGCGATGGAGTTTCAAAATTTAGCATGATTGAAGGAATTTGACAGTCCCATTTCAGGAGTTTTACGAAATTTATATTGCCAAGAGATTTTGGGTACTATTAAAAGGAAAATGATGAGATATTTTTCCCAAAGAACTTTAATATCTGGCATCCATTTTGGCTGTCTCACGAATGAAGGATGAGTTGCCTTTAGTGGTTGCAAAGAAAAATTTGTGGAGACCAGGCAAAATGGGAAAATATGTCAGATATGACCCTAGGACAGGACGGCGATTCATCAATTGACATGAGGTACGAATCCGAGGTGACGACCGATGAAATTCGATCTCAGTCAATGGATGGACCTGTCCTGACATCATTGGGGAAAGGGCTTATGCAAGGAGTCATTCAAAATGATTAATTTGATTTATTGATGAATATTGATGAATTAATTGAAATTGAATAATTGATTGAATTGTTAATTGATTGAATATTATTTGATTGAATTTAATTGCATAAATTGAACTGAATAAATTGAATTGAATATATTGATTGTTTGATTGATGAAAATGCGGTCTCAAGAAAGAAGCTTTGATATCTTTGCGAGATATTATCAATGTGGAGACAACCTGGGAAAATTGAGCAAGGTGGTGAGTTTATATACAGATATATATGTGCGGTTACCATTGTGTGATTTCCCCGTCAAACAGAGCGGACACCTGAGGATTCACCCACTTCATACTGACCCTCCGGCTCATCTGCAAATACTGATCTGTGAGATTGGATTGTGCAAAAGCCACAGCTGAGGGAGATTCTCTGGAAATCACCGTGCGAACAGGTGGAGAGATCCTTCCTGGAGGTACGAGTGAAGCTTTAGAGGAACCTGGAACAAGCTACAACACATCCAACGCTACTTTGATAAAAGGCAGAATGGGAAATGGAGCCTGCAAGAACACACAAGGACAACCAGAGATTCCACAAAAAGGTACTTGTACACATCATATGTACGACCGTTATGGTGCCGAAGCTATAAGGCAGGTCGAGAATTGGTATTTGTGGACAAAGGGACATGATGAGGAGTTTCCAAGAGATGGTACATTTGAGCGAAGTCGATTGGAAAGATTGGAACAAAGATTGAAAGCCAGGAAGAGACAGAATCTAACGGTAGACTGGCTTGCATTCCATCTTTGGGATGGTGAATCCAGACAACGGGAACAGCAAGAACGGATAAGGGAACTAGAACTTAAAATAAAAAGGATACAGGATACAGTGGAGGAGACAAATGCACAACTGCCCTCGAAATTAGGAATGAAAGTCACAGTTGTCCCATCTGATTTCCAGTTGTCTCCCCAAAACGGACGGTACAGAGAATTTTTTCGTGTTTCAGGAGATAACGAGAGATTGCAGTGGCAACTCAGGGATGTAGAGATGCAGCCCAGCAATACAAGTGCACAGGCGCACAGATCAGACAACGACAGAAACCGGTGTTTCGAGTGTGGAAAGATGGGACATTGGAGAAGAAGATGTCCGTATGTCAACAGGAAGACAAGGTCATGGGGCAAACCAAGATCAAGGGTACCAGTGCTTACCGGTACCTCAGACAATGATTAGGCCTTCATTGCTGCAAATCCCAAATGATGATTGGCCTCAACAGATTCGATTACTGGACAAACATGAACAACTGTCAATGATTCTTGTGTCTGAAAAGTTTTCAGAGCAAGAATGATTCATTTTTCTTTTTGCTTGTTAACAAATTAATAATTAATTGATCAAATGCCAAAATTGGATCTTCTATTTTGGGCACAGCAATTTTAAATTTACAAAGTTTGGAACAATTGCGTTGCAATTGTTGGCAAACCAAGTAACAAGAGTCACATGATGATCAGGTGGGAATTTCGGACTATTGTTCCGCACGATTGATAGGTCAATGGTCGACTGACATGCAAATGGGTGTGTAGTCAAAATTTGGATAGATTATTGTGAAGGCAGAAAGGGTAATTTCAATTTGACATCATAAGGGTTTTCTAAGAATGGACTTTTGGTTTATTTGTCTATAAGCATTTTGAATTTGATTGACAAATTTTATGAAATTGAAATAAAATTGACACCCATCTGATCTGTAAATAATGGTTCCAACGCAAACAAATATGCATAATGCATGTGTGTGTGTGTTTTTGTGTATCAATCTTACAAGATTGTTGACACCGACAGTGTGCCTGTCTGGAAATGGATAGTTATATGTGGATGGGATTGGGATATGTGGATGGGATTGAATATCCAGAGAATCCGTAAAATAAAATAGAAATATAATTTGATTATGAACATTATCTCTTTTGTCAAGGGAAATGGAATATAAAAAAAATTTTTTTTTGATGTGCTGGGTTATGAGCAGCCATTAATCAATAGTAAAATTGTGAGTAATTTTGGGATTCCATTTTTGATAGAATGTATATGAGAATAACATCTATTTATGGATATGAGCTTCATAAAAGGAAATGAGGAAGTACAAAATCATCCAAATTTGGGAGAGGTCTTACACTGACTTCCCAGAATACTCTGCTCATGGATTTTATATATATAAACTTGAATTTTATCAGCATATAAATTGTGCTGTATGTATGGATGTGTTTTAGGCATAGATGATATGGGAAAAGAGTAAAGAAAATTTTGCTGGTTTGAACTATTGTGGGTTTTTCAGTTCTGGAGTTCAAACAAAGTCACTGGTTAACAGATGAGAAAGGATAGTAAATAAATTATTCTCTGCTGGGCAAATTAAGTACGATATTACTAAGACTTATGAGAGCTATTGTTCCGCCTTACAGCAGTGGAAAATTATTGGAAAAAATTAGATCCAACATAATGAATCTATAAAAGAATGTGATAGGGATAATATCCTCAATTTGTACTAATTATTTGATTGTGGGTAAAGGAATTAAGTCATCGTAGTGGATTGTTAACAGCAGCCTGAAAATGTCCTGAGAGTGTGCATCCATGTAATCAGAAATCCCAGATTTGTTTTTACAAACAACATTTTGGTAGAGGTCTTGTGTGGAACACTTCCTTGGTAGATAAAAACGGTACTGCATGCTGGCAGCCACTTTTGCGGCCAGTTAGGCCAAACAAATTGAGAGGAAATTGTAGTTAAATACGTAAGTTACACATGGCTATTTGTAAAAAAGGAAATTTGTTGAGATGGGAAACATTTTTTCGAAGGTTTATTAAGGTGTTATAATATGACATGTGGCAAGGCAAACTATTGGATGGGAAAATTAGATCTGGCTATAGAATAAATTTATTGACCCCTTGAAGTTAATCCTTCGAATCATTGTTTCACTGGCATTTTTGTTCAAATTGGAAATAGTTTGGTAGAGCTTTGGTTAAAACCTTTGGTTGCGGTATCTTGGAACGAATTGATAAACCATAGGAGATTGATAAGAATAGAAACAAATATGGACCCAAAATAGAAAGTTGGATTCATGCCTCTCATTGCAAGCAAGCACATGGGGCTAAGGTGGACGATCCCACAGAAAATGAGGCTGCACCTAGCAGCCCAGCAGAACATTCAGTGGTAGAAAAATGATAGTCATGATTTACAGTCATTTGAATTACATTTTAACACCCCTTGCATTGATAAACATTACATTTTCAACATGTGATATTCCTACTTGGAATAGTGACATTTATTTGCCTACATGACATACAATTACCTGCTGATATAAATACAACATGAGTGAAAAAATGTATCACAACTACACTCATGATCAGGGGATTGAGTTCAACCCCGGGAGATAGGGGGATCAGGGTAAGACAAATAATCTGATTATGTTACATATTAAGGGATTTTCTTTATTTACCTTTTAGGAAGCTTGTTAGTTTGGTATATAATGTTAAATGTCATCGACATATAACTATGTCATAGATATGAATATATACAAGGAGTAGCAGACTTGTTTGTTGGTTTAGTAGTTATATTGGCAATTGTTTTAGTGGTGGCTTGCTTGAAAGCCTTAGTGACGGTGTGTTTGAATAAGGTAACCAACAACACGATGATAACACATGAAGTGACAAATGAGGAAAGAAATGTGGACCCAGAAAAGGAAGACTTTTATGGCGACATAAACAGTAGAATTAAGATAATGGCATAACGACAATGTTATGAGTTGTGTCAATTACAATATCAATGAACTCATATCACCACGAGTGACACACTGTTAGGAGAAAAAAAAAAAAAAGAGGGAAAAGAAAAAGTGGAGAGGAATTATGGTAATAATACATTATGCTTAATTTGTTGGTTTGGGAAAATTGTTGTTGGGAATTAGGTATTCCCGTGTGTGATTGTAATCATATACAATGCTATTCTTAGTTTAGTAATAAAATACATACCTGATTGAATATTATTTGTGTGACGCATATAAATGAATATAACTTTTTGTGTTAAGGAAAAACAACAAATTGTTGAATGTGAAACTGTCGGAAGATATACATGATTATGCTGATTTCATGGTAAGATGTACCCTATCTGATTCAGTGTGTGCGGAAAGCAGATTCAGATATGACTGAGCATAAGGATAAGACGAGATCACATTTTGGAGGGATTGCTAACGGAATTGGGAAGAAGAAAGAAAGAAAATTTGTGGCTAAAAAATGAAGTTAATCGTGGCATACACCCTCTTTCTCAAAGAATGATGAAGACATTCTCCCGTGTAACTTGGAGATGAATGCTTACCTTCACCAAGGAAATTTATGTGACCATTTGCCTGGATCACACTGCAACATATGAAAGAAAGGCGATCACTTACTCTTGTTCGAAGACTTCAAACATTCACCACATCAGAAGTTGCAGGACAACGACATTTTACCTGCAACCTCTGTGAAATGCGGGGACATATGTTATTACTTCACCAACGTCCGGGGAACCAGCATGGAGCTGCAAAAAACGGCTGTGCCCTTGTCACAACAGCTGTGCACGATTCTGCTGGATTGCTCCTGGTAAGGACCATGAATGACCTGAACACCATGGTCCCAACATCATTGTGGATGCATCCGGCATCCCTGTTCCACATCTTGCTGGCCAATCAATGTCACACCAATACTTGCTGCCCACTCACAATAAGGGAGGAGGCAAGTCGACTACAACTGGGTGAAGGCCTTGTTCAGGAATTACTATGGTTTACAGCAAAAAGTGGCAAGAATGCTACAAGGAGAGCAGGGTCAGTCTATGACTCCGCAATGTTACCACAACAGCGAAATCCTACACGAAGTAGTGCAGGAGCTATGAAGACATTAGGAGAAAATGTTTCATACCTGGATTCAAACACAAGTGATCAGCCCTTCCTTTCAAACAAAGTCAACATTTGTGTGGAGGCAAACGTTTTTGCCAGATGGTGCAGATGCTTTACAAAACTTGAAAATGAAGTGAAATTGTTGTATCTTGCCAGATGGTGAAGTGTTGTTTTGAAAATATATTTGTGATGCAAATGCAATAGATTGAACAATATGGAAGGAGTCAATGACCAACGAAATGTTTTGTGATTCTTGCAGGATGACGGTGTATGCCTAAGGGAATTTGATTACCAAAGTGATTGATTATTTACTTATACTTGTAATGATGTTTACTAGTAGTGATTGATTGTTTACTTATATTGATGTTTAGATTAATGGTTAATATAAACAAAAACAAAAAGATGAGGGAATTGTGGAAGTGTAACTCAGTGTAACATATTGATTGGCCCTGGTAACTTATTAATTAACCTGGTAACAAAGCAGATACATTTTATGTGTATGAACAATGTAATCTCTTGAAACACCTGGTCAAGGCCCCAGGCTAGAGCACCCCCCCCTGCTGTGATTTCCATTTACACAGCAGGAGGGGAGCGAGCTGATGCCAGGACTCGGTGCGATGCATGACCTCGGGACATTAGCGGAGAGGAGATTAAGTCCAGTTTGGCGATATAACGAGAGCAAACGTTGAGTAAAGGACACTGGTCCTCAGAAGCCCTGCCCGACGGAACGATGGAATGAACGAGTACTTGCTACGTGAAGCGCTGACCGAACGGGAGTGTCGGATGGAGAGAAGGACCAGCGAAAAGAGTTAAACCTGATCCATTATATTATGCGGTATCATTTTGGTAATTGGATGAAGTGAATACAGTTTAATAAACGAGACCTTTTGTAACCTGTGTCCGGTCTTTGGAGTCCTGTGAGTCCCCCAGTAAATTCCCTGACAGAAGAAAGAGAGCGGACTGTGTGAAGAAAGAGAGCGGTGTGTGAAGAAAGAGAGGGGACTGTGTGAAGAAAGAGAGCAGACTGTGTGAAGAAAGAGAGCAGACTGTGTGAAGAAAGAGAGGGGACTGTGGAAAGAAAGAGAACAGTGTGTGAAGAAAGAGAGCAGACTGTGTGAAGAAAGAGAGCAGTGTGTGAAGAAAGAGAGCAGACTGTGTGAAGAAAGAGAGGGGACTGTGGAAAGAAAGAGAGCAGACTGTGGAAAGAAAGAGAACAGTGTGTGAAGAAAGAGAGCGGACTGTGTGAAGAAAGAGAGCAGACTGTGGAAAGAAAGAGAACAGTGTGTGAAGAAAGAGAGCGGACTGTGTGAAGAAAGAGAGCAGACAGTGTGGAGAAAGAGAGCAGACTGTGTGAAGAAAGAGAGGGGACTGTGGAAAGAAAGAGAGCAGTGTGTGAAGAAAGAGAGCAGACTGTGTGAAGAAAGAGAGGGGACTGTGTGAAGAAAGAGAACAGTGTATGAAGAAAGAGTGCGGACTGTGTGAAGAAAGAGAGCGGGGTGTGAAGAAAGAGAGGGGACTGTGGGAAGAAAGAGAGCGGTGTGTGAAGAAAGAGAGGGGACTGTGTGAAGAAAGAGAGCAGACTGTGTGAAGAAAGAGAGCAGACTGTGTGAAGAAAGAGAGGGGACTGTGGAAAGAAAGAGAACAGTGTGTGAAGAAAGAGAGCAGACTGTGTGAAGAAAGAGAGCAGTGTGTGAAGAAAGAGAGCAGACTGTGTGAAGAAAGAGAGGGGACTGTGGAAAGAAAGAGAGCAGACTGTGGAAAGAAAGAGAACAGTGTGTGAAGAAAGAGAGCGGACTGTGTGAAGAAAGAGAGCAGACTGTGGAAAGAAAGAGAACAGTGTGTGAAGAAAGAGAGCGGACTGTGTGAAGAAAGAGAGCAGACAGTGTGGAGAAAGAGAGCAGACTGTGTGAAGAAAGAGAGGGGACTGTGGAAAGAAAGAGAGCAGTGTGTGAAGAAAGAGAGCAGACTGTGTGAAGAAAGAGAGGGGACTGTGTGAAGAAAGAGAACAGTGTATGAAGAAAGAGTGCGGACTGTGTGAAGAAAGAGAGCGGGGTGTGAAGAAAGAGAGGGGACTGTGGGAAGAAAGAGAGCGGTGTGTGAAGAAAGAGAGCAGATTGTGTGAAGAAAGAGAACAGTGTGTGAAGAAAGAGAGGGGACTGTGTGAAGAAAGAGAGCAGTGTGTGAAGAAAGAGAGGGGACTGTGTGAAGAAAGAGAGCAGTGTGTGAAGAAAGAGAGCAGATTGTTTGAAGAAAGAGAACAGTGTGTGAAGAAAGAGAGCGGACTGTGTGAAGAAAGAGAGCGGTGTGTGAAGAAAGAGAGGGGACTGTGGGAAGAAAGAGAGCAGACTGTGTGAAGATAGAGAGCAGATTGTGTGAAGAAAGAGAGCAGATTGTTTGAAGAAAGAGAGCAGACTGTGTGAAGAAAGAGAGGGGACTGTGGAAAGAAAGAGAACAGTGTGTGAAGAAAGAGAGCGGACTGTGTGAAGAAAGAGAGCAGACTGTGTGAAGAAAGAGAGCAGATTGTGTAAAGAAAGAGAGGGGACTGTGGAAAGAAAGAGAACAGTGTATGAAGAAAGAGAGCGGACTGTGTGAAGAAAGAGAGCGGTGTGTGAAGAAAGAGAGCAGATTGTGTGAAGAAAGAGAACAGTGTATGAAGAAAGAGAGCGGACTGTGTGAAGAAAGAGAGCGGTGTGTGAAGAAAGAGAGGGGACTGTGGGAAGAAAGAGAGCGGTGTGTGAAGAAAGAGAGCAGATTGTGTGAAGAAAGAGAACAGTGTATGAAGAAAGAGAGCGGACTGTGTGAAGAAAGAGAGCAGTGTGTGAAGAAAGAGAGGGGACTGTGTGAAGAAAGAGAGCAGACTGTGTGAAGAAAGAGAGCAGACTGTGTGAAGAAAGAGAGGGGACTGTGGAAAGAAAGAGAACAGTGTGTGAAGAAAGAGAGCAGACTGTGTGAAGAAAGAGAGCAGTGTGTGAAGAAAGAGAGCAGACTGTGTGAAGAAAGAGAGGGGACTGTGGAAAGAAAGAGAGCAGACTGTGGAAAGAAAGAGAACAGTGTGTGAAGAAAGAGAGCAGACTGTGTGAAGAAAGAGAGCAGACTGTGGAAAGAAAGAGAACAGTGTGTGAAGAAAGAGAGCGGACTGTGTGAAGAAAGAGAGCAGACAGTGTGAAGAAAGAGAGCAGACTGTGTGAAGAAAGAGAGCGGTGTGTGAAGAAAGAGAGGGGACTGTGGGAAGAAAGAGAGCGGTGTGTGAAGAAAGAGAGCAGATTGTGTGAAGAAAGAGAACAGTGTGTGAAGAAAGAGAGGGGACTGTGTGAAGAAAGAGAGCAGTGTGTGAAGAAAGAGAGCAGATTGTTTGAAGAAAGAGAACAGTGTGTGAAGAAAGAGAGCAGACTGTGTGAAGAAAGAGAGCAGATTGTGTGAAGAAAGAGAACAGTGTGTGAAGAAAGAGAGCGGACTGTGTGAAGAAAGAGAGCAGTGTGTGAAGAAAGAGAGGGGACTGTGGGAAGAAAGAGAGCGGTGTGTGAAGAAAGAGAGCAGACTGTGCGAAGAAAGAGAGCGGTGTGTGAAGAAAGAGAGGGGACTGTGGGAAGAAAGAGAGCGGTGTGTGAAGAAAGAGAGCAGATTGTGTGAAGAAAGAGAACAGTGTGTGAAGAAAGAGAGCAGTGTGTGAAGAAAGAGAGCAGACGGTGTGAAGAAAGAGATCAGTGTGTGAAGAAAGAGAGCAGACGGTGTGAAGAAAGAGAGCAGATTGTGTGAAGAAAGAGAGCAGACTGTGTGAAGAAAGAGAGCAGACTGTGTGAAGAAAGAGAGCAGATTGTGTGAAGAAAGAGAGCAGACTGTGTGAAGAAAGAGAGCAGATTGTGTGAAGAAAGAGAGCAGATTGTGTGAAGAAAGAGAGCAGACTGTGTGAAGATAGAGAGCAGACTGCGTGAAGAAAGAGAGCAGACTGTGTGAAGAAAGAGAGCAGACTGTGTGAAGATAGAGAGCAGTGTGTGAAGAAAGAGAGCAGATTGTGTGAAGAAAGAGAGCAGATTGTGTGAAGAAAGAGAGCAGTGTGTGAAGAAAGAGAGCGGACTGTGTGAAGAAAGAGAGCAGACTGTGTGAAGATAGAGCAGATTGTGTGAAGATAGAGAGCAGATTGTGTGAAGAAAGAGAGCAGTGTGTGAAGAAAGAGAGCAGACTGTGTGAAGAAAGAGAGCAGACTGTGTGAAGAAAGAGAGCAGACTGTGTGAAGATAGAGAGCAGACTGTGTGAAGAAAGAAAGCGGTCTGTGTGAAGAAAGAGAGCAGACTGTGTGAAGATAGAGAGCAGATTGTGTGAAGAAAGAGAGCAGACTGTGTGAAGAAAGAGAGCAGACTGTGTGAAGAAAGAGAGCAGACTGTGTGAAGATAGAGAGCAGATTGTGTGAAGAAAGAGAACAGTGTGTGTGAAGAAAGAGAGCAGACTGTGTGAAGAAAGAGAGCAGACTGTGTGAAGAAAGAGAGCGGACTGTGTGAAGAAAGAGAGGGGACTGTGGAAAGAAAGAGAAGAGTGTGTGAAGAAAGAGAGCGGACTGTGTGAAGAAAGAGAGCAGACTGTGTGAAGAAAGAGAGCAGATTGTTTGAAGAAAGAGAGCAGACTGTGTGAAGAAAGAGAGGGGACTGTGTGAAGAAAGAGAGGGGACTGTGGAAAGAAAGAGAACAGTGTGTGAAGAAAGAGAGCGGACTGTGTGAAGAAAGAGAGGGGACTGTGGAAAGAAAGAGAACAGTGTGTGAAGAAAGAGAGCGGACTGTGTGAAGAAAGAGAGCAGACTGTGTGAAGAAAGAGAGCAGATTGTGTAAAGAAAGAGAGGGGACTGTGGAAAGAAAGAGAACAGTGTATGAAGAAAGAGAGCGGACTGTGTGAAGAAAGAGAGCGGTGTGTGAAGAAAGAGAGCAGATTGTGTGAAGAAAGAGAACAGTGTATGAAGAAAGAGAGCGGACTGTGTGAAGAAAGAGAGCGGTGTGTGAAGAAAGAGAGGGGACTGTGGGAAGAAAGAGAGCGGTGTGTGAAGAAAGAGAGCAGATGGTGTGAAGAAAGAGAACAGTGTATGAAGAAAGAGAGTGGACTGTGTGAAGAAAGAGAGCGGTGTGTGAAGAAAGAGAGGGGACTGTGTGAAGAAAGAGAGCAGACTGTGTGAAGAAAGAGAGCAGACTGTGTGAAGAAAGAGAGGGGAATGTGGAAAGAAAGAGAACAGTGTGTGAAGAAAGAGAGCAGACTGTGTGAAGAAAGAGAGCAGTGTGTGAAGAAAGAGAGCAGACTGTGTGAAGAAAGAGAGGGGACTGTGGAAAGAAAGAGAGCAGACTGTGGAAAGAAAGAGAACAGTGTGTGAAGAAAGAGAGCGGACTGTGTGAAGAAAGAGAACAGACTGTGGAAAGAAAGAGAACAGTGTGTGAAGAAAGAGAGCGGACTGTGTGAAGAAAGAGAGCAGACAGTGTGAAGAAAGAGAGCAGACTGTGTGAAGAAAGAGAGGGGACTGTGGAAAGAAAGAGAACAGTGTGTGAAGAAAGAGAGCAGACTGTGTGAAGAAAGAGAGCAGTGTGTGAAGAAAGAGAGCAGACTGTGTGAAGAAAGAGAGGGGACTGTGGAAAGAAAGAGAACAGTGCATGAAGAAAGAGAGCGGACTGTGTGAAGAAAGAGAGCGGTGTGTGAAGAAAGAGAGCAGATTGTGTGAAGAAAGAGAGCGGTGTGTGAAGAAAGAGAGGGGACTGTGGGAAGAAAGAGAACAGTGTGTGAAGAAAGAGAGGGGACTGTGGGAAGAAAGAGAGCGGTGTATGAAGAAAGAGAGCGGACTGTGTGAAGAAAGAGAGCGGTGTGTGAAGAAAGAGAGGGGACTGTGGGAAGAAAGAGAACAGTGTGTGAAGAAAGAGAGGGGACTGTGTGAAGAAAGAGAGCAGTGTGTGAAGAAAGAGAGGGGACTGTGTGAAGAAAGACAGCAGTGTGTGAAGAAAGAGAGCAGTGTGTGAAGAAAGAGAGCAGATTGTGTGAAGAAAGAGAACAGTGTGTGAAGAAAGAGAGCGGACTGTGTGAAGAAAGAGAGCAGATTGTGTGAAGAAAGAGAACAGTGTGTGAAGAAAGAGAGCGGACTGTGTGAAGAAAGAGAGCGGTGTGTGAAGAAAGAGAGGGGACTGTGGGAAGAAAGAGAGCGGTGTGGGAAGAAAGAGAGCGGTGTGTGAAGAAAGAGAGCAGACTGTGTGAAGAAAGAGAGAGGACTGTGGGAAGAAAGAGAACAGTGTGTGAAGAAAGAGAGCAGATTGTGTGAAGAAAGAGAACAGTGTGTGAAGAAAGAGAGCAGTGTGTGAAGAAAGAGAGCAGTGTGTGAAGAAAGAGAGCAGACGGTGTGAAGAAAGAGAGCAGATTGTGTGAAGAAAGAGAGCAGACTGTGTGAAGAAAGAGAGCAGACGGTGTGAAGAAAGAGATCAGTGTGTGAAGAAAGAGAGCAGACGGTGTGAAGAAAGAGAGCAGATTGTGTGAAGAAAGAGAGCAGACTGTGTGAAGAAAGAGAGCAGACTGTGTGAAGAAAGAGAGCAGATTGTGTGAAGAAAGAGAGCAGACTGTGTGAAGAAAGAGAGCAGATTGTGTGAAGAAAGAGAGCAGATTGTGTGAAGAAAGAGAGCAGACTGTGTGAAGATAGAGAGCAGACTGTGTGAAGAAAGAGAGCAGACTGTGTGAAGAAAGAGAGCAGACTGTGTGAAGATAGAGAGCAGTGTGTGAAGAAAGAGAGCAGATTGTGTGAAGAAAGAGAGCAGATTGTGTGAAGAAAGAGAGCAGTGTGTGAAGAAAGAGAGCAGACTGTGTGAAGAAAGAGAGCAGACTGTGTGAAGAAAGAGAGCAGATTGTGTGAAGAAAGAGAGCAGATTGTTTGAAGAAAGAGAGCAGATTGTTTGAAGAAAGAGAGCAGACTGTGTGAAGAAAGAGAGCAGATTGTGTGAAGAAAGAGAGCAGATTGTTTGAAGAAAGAGAGCAGATTGTTTGAAGAAAGAGAGCAGACTGAGTGAAGAAAGAAAGCGGACTGAGTGAAGAAAGAGAATAGACTGTGTGAAGAAAGAGAGCAGATTGTTTGAAGAAAGAGAGCAGATTGTTTGAAGAAAGAGAGCAGACTGTGTGAAGAAAGAGAGCAGATTGTGTGAAGAAAGAGAACAGTGTGTGTGAAGAAAGAGAGCAGACTGTGTGAAGAAAGAGAGCAGACTGTGTGAAGAAAGAGAGCAGATTGTGTGAAGAAAGAGAGCAGATTGTGTGAAGAAAGAGAGCAGATTGTTTGAAGAAAGAGAGCAGACTGTGTGAAGAAAGAGAACAGTGTGTGTGAAGAAAGAGAACAGATTGTGTGAAGAAAGAGAGCAGACTGTGTGAAGAAAGAGAGCAGATTGTGTGAAGAAAGAGAGCAGATTGTGTGAAGAAAGAAAGCAGATTGTTTGAAGAAAGAGAGCAGACTGTGTGAAGAAAGAGAGCAGACTGTGTGAAGAAAGAGAACAGTGTGTGTGAAGAAAGAGAGCAGACTGTGTGAAGAGAGAGCAGATTGTGTGAAGAAAGAGAACAGTGTGTGTGAAGAAAGACAGCAGACTGTGTGAAGAAAGAGAGCAGACTGTGTGAAGAAAGAGAGCAGATTGTTTGAAGAAGAGAGCAGACTGTGTGAAGATAGAGAGCGGACTGTGGGAAGAAAGAGAACAGTGTGTGAAGAAAGAGAGCAGACTGTGTGAAGAAAGAGAGCAGACTGTGTGAAGACAGAGAGCAGACTGTGTGAAGAAAGTCAGCGGACTGTGTGAAGAAAGAGAGCGGACTGTGTGAAGAAAGAGAGCGGACTGTGTGAAGACAGAGAGCAGACTGTTTGAAGAAAGACAGCGGACTGTGTGAAGAAAGAGAGCAGACTGTGTGAAGAAAGAGAGCAGACTGTGTGAAGAAAGAAAGCGGACTGTGTGAAGAAAGAGAGCAGACTGTGTGAAGAAAGAGAGCAGACTGTGTGAAGATAGAGAGCAGACTGTGTGAAGAAAGAAAGCGGACTGTGTGAAGAAAGAGAGCAGACTGTGTGAAGATAGAGAGCAGATTGTGTGAAGAAAGAGAGCAGACTGTGTGAAGAAAGAGAGCAGACTGTGTGAAGAAAGAGAGCAGACTGTGTGAAGATAGAGAGCAGATTGTGTGAAGAAAGAGAGCAGATTGTGTGAAGAAAGAGAACAGTGTGTGTGAAGAAAGAGAGCAGACTGTGTGAAGAAAGAGAGCAGACTGTGTGAAGAAAGAGAGCAGACTGTGTGAAGATAGAGAGCGGACTGTGGGAAGAAAGAGAACAGTGTGTGAAGAAAGAGAGCAGATTGTGTGAAGAAAGAGAGCAGACTGTGTGAAGAAAGAGAGCAGACTGTGTGAAGAAAGAGAGCAGACGGTGTGAAGAAAGAGAGCAGAGTGTGTGAAGAAAGAGAGCAGACTGTGTTAAGAGAGAGAGCAGATTGTGTGAAGAAAGAGAGCAGATTGTGTGAAGAAAGAGAGCAGACTGTGTGAAGAAAGAGAGCAGACTGTGTGAAGAAAGAGAGCAGTGGGTGAAGAAAGAGAGCAGACTGTGTGAAGAAAGAGAGCAGATTGTGTGAAGAGAGAGAGCAGATTGTGTGAAGAAAGAGAGCAGATTGTGTGAAGAAAGAGAGCAGACTGTGTGAAGAAAGAGAGCAGACGGTGTGAAGAAAGAGAGCAGACGGTGTGAAGAAAGATAGCAGACGGTGTGAAGAAAGATAGCAGACGGTGTGAAGAAAGAGAGCAGACTATGTGAAGAAAGAGAGCAGATTGAGTGAAGAAAGAGAGCAGATTGTGTGAAGAAAGAGAGCAGATTGTGTGAAGAAAGAGAGCAGATTGTGTGAAGAAAGAGAGCAGATTGTTTGAAGAAAGAGAGCAGACTGTGTGAAGAAAGAGAACAGTGTGTGTGAAGAAAGAGAACAGATTGTGTGAAGAAAGAGAGCAGATTGTGTGAAGAAAGAAAGCAGATTGTTTGAAGAAAGAGAGCAGACTGTGTGAAGAAAGAAAGCAGATTGTTTGAAGAAAGAGAGCAGACTGTGTGAAGAGAGAGCAGATTGTGTGAAGAAAGAGAACAGTGTGTGTGAAGAAAGACAGCAGACTGTGTGAAGAAAGAGAGCAGACTGTGTGAAGAAAGAGAGCAGATTGTTTGAAGAAAGAGAGCAGACTGTGTGAAGATAGAGAGCGGACTGTGGGAAGAAAGAGAACAGTGTGTGAAGAAAGAGAGCAGACTGTGTGAAGAAAGAGAGCAGACTGTGTGAAGACAGAGAGCAGACTGTGTGAAGAAAGTCAGCGGACTGTGTGAAGAAAGAGAGCGGACTGTGTGAAGAAAGAGAGCGGACTGTGTGAAGACAGAGAGCAGACTGTTTGAAGAAAGACAGCGGACTGTGTGAAGAAAGAGAGCAGACTGTGTGAAGAAAGAGAGCAGACTGTGTGAAGAAAGAAAGCGGACTGTGTGAAGAAAGAGAGCAGACTGTGTGAAGAAAGAGAGCAGACTGTGTGAAGATAGAGAGCAGACTGTGTGAAGAAAGAAAGCGGACTGTGTGAAGAAAGAGAGCAGACTGTGTGAAGATAGAGAGCAGATTGTGTGAAGAAAGAGAGCAGACTGTGTGAAGAAAGAGAGCAGACTGTGTGAAGAAAGAGAGCAGACTGTGTGAAGATAGAGAGCAGATTGTGTGAAGAAAGAGAGCAGATTGTGTGAAGAAAGAGAACAGTGTGTGTGAAGAAAGAGAGCAGACTGTGTGAAGAAAGAGAGCAGACTGTGTGAAGAAAGAGAGCAGACTGTGTGAAGATAGAGAGCGGACTGTGGGAAGAAAGAGAACAGTGTGTGAAGAAAGAGAGCAGATTGTGTGAAGAAAGAGAGCAGACTGTGTGAAGAAAGAGAGCAGACTGTGTGAAGAAAGAGAGCAGACGGTGTGAAGAAAGAGAGCAGACTGTGTGAAGAAAGAGAGCAGACTGTGTGAAGAGAGAGAGCAGATTGTGTGAAGAAAGAGAGCAGATTGTGTGAAGAAAGAGAGCAGACTGTGTGAAGAAAGAGAGCAGACTGTGTGAAGAAAGAGAGCAGTGTGTGAAGAAAGAGAGCAGACTGTGTGAAGAAAGAGAGCAGATTGTGTGAAGAGAGAGAGCAGATTGTGTGAAGAAAGAGAGCAGATTGTGTGAAGAAAGAGAGCAGACTGTGTGAAGAAAGAGAGCAGATGGTGTGAAGAAAGAGAGCAGACGGTGTGAAGAAAGATAGCAGACGGTGTGAAGAAAGATAGCAGACGGTGTGAAGAAAGAGAGCAGACTATGTGAAGAAAGAGAGCAGATTGAGTGAAGAAAGAGAGCAGATTGTGTGAAGAAAGAGAGCAGACTATGTGAAGAAAGAGAGCAGACTGTGGGAAGAAAGAGAGCAGATTGTGGGAAGAAAGAGAGCAGATTGTGTGAAGAAAGAGAGCAGACTGTGTGAAGATAGAGAGCAGACTGTGTGAAGATAGAGAGCAGTGTGTGAAGAAAGAGAGCAGATTGTGTGAAGAAAGAGAGCAGTGTGTGAAGAAAGAGAGCAGACTGTGTGAAGAAAGAGAGCAGACTGTGTGAAGAAAGAGAGCAGATTGTGTGAAGAAAGAGAGCAGATTGTTTGAAGAAAGAGAGCAGATTGTTTGAAGAAAGAGAGCAGACTGTGTGAAGAAAGAGAGCAGATTGTGTGAAGAAAGAGAGCAGATTGTTTGAAGAAAGAGAGCAGATTGTTTGAAGAAAGAGAGCAGACTGAGTGAAGAAAGAAAGCGGACTGAGTGAAGAAAGAGAATAGACTGTGTGAAGAAAGAGAGCAGATTGTTTGAAGAAAGAGAGCAGATTGTTTGAAGAAAGAGAGCAGACTGTGTGAAGAAAGAGAGCAGATTGTGTGAAGAAAGAGAACAGTGTGCGTGAAGAAAGAGAGCAGACTGTGTGAAGAAAGAGAGCAGACTGTGTGAAGAAAGAGAGCAGATTGTGTGAAGAAAGAGAGCAGATTGTGTGAAGAAAGAGAGCAGATTGTTTGAAGAAAGAGAGCAGACTGTGTGAAGAAAGAGAACAGTGTGTGTGAAGAAAGAGAACAGATTGTGTGAAGAAAGAGAGCAGACTGTGTGAAGAAAGAGAGCAGATTGTGTGAAGAAAGAGAGCAGATTGTGTGAAGAAAGAAAGCAGATTGTTTGAAGAAAGAGAGCAGACTGTGTGAAGAAAGAGAGCAGACTGTGTGAAGAAAGAGAGCAGATTGTGTGAAGAAAGAGAGCAGATTGTGTGAAGAAAGAGAGCAGATTGTTTGAAGAAAGAGAGCAGACTGTGTGAAGAAAGAGAACAGTGTGTGTGAAGAAAGAGAACAGATTGTGTGAAGAAAGAGAGCAGATTGTGTGAAGAAAGAAAGCAGATTGTTTGAAGAAAGAGAGCAGACTGTGTGAAGAAAGAAAGCAGATTGTTTGAAGAAAGAGAGCAGACTGTGTGAAGAGAGAGCAGATTGTGTGAAGAAAGAGAACAGTGTGTGTGAAGAAAGACAGCAGACTGTGTGAAGAAAGAGAGCAGACTGTGTGAAGAAAGAGAGCAGATTGTTTGAAGAAAGAGAGCAGACTGTGTGAAGATAGAGAGCGGACTGTGGGAAGAAAGAGAACAGTGTGTGAAGAAAGAGAGCAGACTGTGTGAAGAAAGAGAGCAGACTGTGTGAAGACAGAGAGCAGACTGTGTGAAGAAAGTCAGCGGACTGTGTGAAGAAAGAGAGCGGACTGTGTGAAGAAAGAGAGCGGACTGTGTGAAGACAGAGAGCAGACTGTTTGAAGAAAGACAGCGGACTGTGTGAAGAAAGAGAGCAGACTGTGTGAAGAAAGAGAGCAGACTGTGTGAAGAAAGAAAGCGGACTGTGTGAAGAAAGAGAGCAGACTGTGTGAAGAAAGAGAGCAGACTGTGTGAAGATAGAGAGCAGACTGTGTGAAGAAAGAAAGCGGACTGTGTGAAGAAAGAGAGCAGACTGTGTGAAGATAGAGAGCAGATTGTGTGAAGAAAGAGAGCAGACTGTGTGAAGAAAGAGAGCAGACTGTGTGAAGAAAGAGAGCAGACTGTGTGAAGATAGAGAGCAGATTGTGTGAAGAAAGAGAGCAGATTGTGTGAAGAGAACAGTGTGTGTGAAGAAAGAGAGCAGACTGTGTGAAGAAAGAGAGCAGACTGTGTGAAGAAAGAGAGCAGACTGTGTGAAGATAGAGAGCGGACTGTGGGAAGAAAGAGAACAGTGTGTGAAGAAAGAGAGCAGATTGTGTGAAGAAAGAGAGCAGACTGTGTGAAGAAAGAGAGCAGACTGTGTGAAGAAAGAGAGCAGACGGTGTGAAGAAAGAGAGCAGACTGTGTGAAGAAAGAGAGCAGACTGTGTGAAGAGAGAGAGCAGATTGTGTGAAGAAAGAGAGCAGATTGTGTGAAGAAAGAGAGCAGACTGTGTGAAGAAAGAGAGCAGACTGTGTGAAGAAAGAGAGCAGTGTGTGAAAAAAGAGAGCAGACTGTGTGAAGAAAGAGAGCAGATTGTGTGAAGAGAGAGAGCAGATTGTGTGAAGAAAGAGAGCAGATTGTGTGAAGAAAGAGAGCAGACTGTGTGAAGAAAGAGAGCAGATGGTGTGAAGAAAGAGAGCAGACGGTGTGAAGAAAGATAGCAGACGGTGTGAAGAAAGATAGCAGACGGTGTGAAGAAAGAGAGCAGACTATGTGAAGAAAGAGAGCAGATTGAGTGAAGAAAGAGAGCAGATTGTGTGAAGAAAGAGAGCAGACTATGTGAAGAAAGAGAGCAGACTGTGGGAAGAAAGAGAGCAGATTGTGGGAAGAAAGAGAGCAGATTGTGTGAAGAAAGAGAGCAGACTGTGTGAAGATAGAGAGCAGACTGTGTGAAGATAGAGAGCAGTGTGTGAAGAAAGAGAGCAGATTGTGTGAAGAAAGAGAGCAGATTGTGTGAAGAAAGAGAGCAGTGTGTGAAGAAAGAGAGCAGACTGTGTGAAGAAAGAGAGCAGATTGTGTGAAGAGAGAGAGCAGATTGTGTGAAGAAAGAGAGCAGATTGTGTGAAGAAAGAGAGCAGACTGTGTGAAGAAAGAGAGCAGATGGTGTGAAGAAAGAGAGCAGATTGTGTGAAGAAAGAGAGCAGATTGTGTGAAGAAAGAGAGCAGATTGTTTGAAGAAAGAGAGCAGACTGTGTGAAGAAAGAGAACAGTGTGTGTGAAGAAAGAGAACAGATTGTGTGAAGAAAGAGAGCAGACTGTGTGAAGAAAGAGAGCAGATTGTGTGAAGAAAGAGAGCAGATTGTGTGAAGAAAGAAAGCAGATTGTTTGAAGAAAGAGAGCAGACTGTGTGAAGAAAGAGAGCAGACTGTGTGAAGAAAGAGAGCAGATTGTGTGAAGAAAGAGAGCAGATTGTGTGAAGAAAGAGAGCAGATTGTTTGAAGAAAGAGAGCAGACTGTGTGAAGAAAGAGAACAGTGTGTGTGAAGAAAGAGAACAGATTGTGTGAAGAAAGAGAGCAGATTGTGTGAAGAAAGAAAGCAGATTGTTTGAAGAAAGAGAGCAGACTGTGTGAAGAAAGAAAGCAGATTGTTTGAAGAAAGAGAGCAGACTGTGTGAAGAGAGAGCAGATTGTGTGAAGAAAGAGAACAGTGTGTGTGAAGAAAGACAGCAGACTGTGTGAAGAAAGAGAGCAGACTGTGTGAAGAAAGAGAGCAGATTGTTTGAAGAAAGAGAGCAGACTGTGTGAAGATAGAGAGCGGACTGTGGGAAGAAAGAGAACAGTGTGTGAAGAAAGAGAGCAGACTGTGTGAAGAAAGAGAGCAGACTGTGTGAAGACAGAGAGCAGACTGTGTGAAGAAAGTCAGCGGACTGTGTGAAGAAAGAGAGCGGACTGTGTGAAGAAAGAGAGCGGACTGTGTGAAGACAGAGAGCAGACTGTTTGAAGAAAGACAGCGGACTGTGTGAAGAAAGAGAGCAGACTGTGTGAAGAAAGAGAGCAGACTGTGTGAAGAAAGAAAGCGGACTGTGTGAAGAAAGAGAGCAGACTGTGTGAAGAAAGAGAGCAGACTGTGTGAAGATAGAGAGCAGACTGTGTGAAGAAAGAAAGCGGACTGTGTGAAGAAAGAGAGCAGACTGTGTGAAGATAGAGAGCAGATTGTGTGAAGAAAGAGAGCAGACTGTGTGAAGAAAGAGAGCAGACTGTGTGAAGAAAGAGAGCAGACTGTGTGAAGATAGAGAGCAGATTGTGTGAAGAAAGAGAGCAGATTGTGTGAAGAGAACAGTGTGTGTGAAGAAAGAGAGCAGACTGTGTGAAGAAAGAGAGCAGACTGTGTGAAGAAAGAGAGCAGACTGTGTGAAGATAGAGAGCGGACTGTGGGAAGAAAGAGAACAGTGTGTGAAGAAAGAGAGCAGATTGTGTGAAGAAAGAGAGCAGACTGTGTGAAGAAAGAGAGCAGACTGTGTGAAGAAAGAGAGCAGACGGTGTGAAGAAAGAGAGCAGACTGTGTGAAGAAAGAGAGCAGACTGTGTGAAGAGAGAGAGCAGATTGTGTGAAGAAAGAGAGCAGATTGTGTGAAGAAAGAGAGCAGACTGTGTGAAGAAAGAGAGCAGACTGTGTGAAGAAAGAGAGCAGTGTGTGAAAAAAGAGAGCAGACTGTGTGAAGAAAGAGAGCAGATTGTGTGAAGAGAGAGAGCAGATTGTGTGAAGAAAGAGAGCAGATTGTGTGAAGAAAGAGAGCAGACTGTGTGAAGAAAGAGAGCAGATGGTGTGAAGAAAGAGAGCAGACGGTGTGAAGAAAGATAGCAGACGGTGTGAAGAAAGATAGCAGACGGTGTGAAGAAAGAGAGCAGACTATGTGAAGAAAGAGAGCAGATTGAGTGAAGAAAGAGAGCAGATTGTGTGAAGAAAGAGAGCAGACTATGTGAAGAAAGAGAGCAGACTGTGGGAAGAAAGAGAGCAGATTGTGGGAAGAAAGAGAGCAGATTGTGTGAAGAAAGAGAGCAGACTGTGTGAAGATAGAGAGCAGACTGTGTGAAGATAGAGAGCAGTGTGTGAAGAAAGAGAGCAGATTGTGTGAAGAAAGAGAGCAGATTGTGTGAAGAAAGAGAGCAGTGTGTGAAGAAAGAGAGCAGACTGTGTGAAGAAAGAGAGCAGACTGTGTGAAGAAAGAGAGCAGATTGTGTGAAGAAAGAGAGCAGATTGTTTGAAGAAAGAGAGCAGATTGTTTGAAGAAAGAGAGCAGACTGTGTGAAGAAAGAGAGCAGATTGTGTGAAGAAAGAGAGCAGATTGTTTGAAGAAAGAGAGCAGATTGTTTGAAGATAGAGAGCAGTGTGTGAAGAAAGAGAGCAGATTGTGTGAAGAAAGAGAGCAGATTGTGTGAAGAAAGAGAGCAGTGTGTGAAGAAAGAGAGCAGACTGTGTGAAGAAAGAGAGCAGACTGTGTGAAGAAAGAGAGCAGATTGTGTGAAGAAAGAGAGCAGATTGTTTGAAGAAAGAGAGCAGATTGTTTGAAGAAAGAGAGCAGACTGTGTGAAGAAAGAGAGCAGACTGTGTGAAGAAAGAGAGCAGATTGTTTGAAGAAAGAGAGCAGATTGTTTGAAGAAAGAGAGCAGACTGAGTGAAGAAAGAGAATAGACTGTGTGAAGAAAGAGAGCAGATTGTTTGAAGAAAGAGAGCAGATTGTTTGAAGAAAGAGAGCAGACTGTGTGAAGAAAGAGAGCAGATTGTGTGAACAAAGAGAACAGTGTGCGTGAAGAAAGAGAGCAGACTGTGTGAAGAAAGAGAGCAGACTGTGTGAAGAAAGAGAGCAGATTGTGTGAAGAAAGAGAGCAGATTGTGTGAAGAAAGAGAGCAGATTGTTTGAAGAAAGAGAGCAGACTGTGTGAAGAAAGAGAACAGTGTGTGTGAAGAAAGAGAACAGATTGTGTGAAGAAAGAGAGCAGACTGTGTGAAGAAAGAGAGCAGATTGTGTGAAGAAAGAGAGCAGATTGTGTGAAGAAAGAAAGCAGATTGTTTGAAGAAAGAGAGCAGACTGTGTGAAGAAAGAGAGCAGACTGTGTGAAGAAAGAGAACAGTGTGTGTGAAGAAAGAGAGCAGACTGTGTGAAGAGAGAGCAGATTGTGTGAAGAAAGAGAACAGTGTGTGTGAAGAAAGACAGCAGACTGTGTGAAGAAAGAGAGCAGACTGTGTGAAGAAAGAGAGCAGATTGTTTGAAGAAAGAGAGCAGACTGTGTGAAGATAGAGAGCGGACTGTGGGAAGAAAGAGAACAGTGTGTGAAGAAAGAGAGCAGACTGTGTGAAGAAAGAGAGCAGACTGTGTGAAGACAGAGAGCAGACTGTGTGAAGAAAGTCAGCGGACTGTGTGAAGAAAGAGAGCGGACTGTGTGAAGAAAGAGAGCGGACTGTGTGAAGACAGAGAGCAGACTGTTTGAAGAAAGACAGCGGACTGTGTGAAGAAAGAGAGCAGACTGTGTGAAGAAAGAGAGCAGACTGTGTGAAGAAAGAAAGCGGACTGTGTGAAGAAAGAGAGCAGACTGTGTGAAGAAAGAGAGCAGACTGTGTGAAGATAGAGAGCAGACTGTGTGAAGAAAGAAAGCGGACTGTGTGAAGAAAGAGAGCAGACTGTGTGAAGATAGAGAGCAGATTGTGTGAAGAAAGAGAGCAGACTGTGTGAAGAAAGAGAGCAGACTGTGTGAAGAAAGAGAGCAGACTGTGTGAAGATAGAGAGCAGATTGTGTGAAGAAAGAGAGCAGATTGTGTGAAGAAAGAGAACAGTGTGTGTGAAGAAAGAGAGCAGACTGTGTGAAGAAAGAGAGCAGACTGTGTGAAGAAAGAGAGCAGACTGTGTGAAGATAGAGAGCGGACTGTGGGAAGAAAGAGAACAGTGTGTGAAGAAAGAGAGCAGATTGTGTGAAGAAAGAGAGCAGACTGTGTGAAGAAAGAGAGCAGACTGTGTGAAGAAAGAGAGCAGACGGTGTGAAGAAAGAGAGCAGACGGTGTGAAGAAAGAGAGCAGACTGTGTTAAGAGAGAGAGAAGATTGTGTGAAGAAAGAGAGCAGATTGTGTGAAGAAAGAGAGCAGACTGTGTGAAGAAAGAGAGCAGACTGTGTGAAGAAAGAGAGCAGTGGGTGAAGAAAGAGAGCAGACTGTGTGAAGAAAGAGAGCAGATTGTGTGAAGAGAGAGAGAGCAGATTGTGTGAAGAAAGAGAGCAGATTGTGTGAAGAAAGAGAGCAGACTGTGTGAAGAAAGAGAGCAGACGGTGTGAAGAAAGAGAGCAGACGGTGTGAAGAAAGATAGCAGACGGTGTGAAGAAAGATAGCAGACGGTGTGAAGAAAGAGAGCAGACTATGTGAAGAAAGAGAGCAGATTGAGTGAAGAAAGAGAGCAGATTGTGTGAAGAAAGAGAGCAGATTGTGTGAAGAAAGAGAGCAGATTGTGTGAAGAAAGAGAGCAGATTGTTTGAAGAAAGAGAGCAGACTGTGTGAAGAAAGAGAACAGTGTGTGTGAAGAAAGAGAACAGATTGTGTGAAGAAAGAGAGCAGACTGTGTGAAGAAAGAGAGCAGATTGTGTGAAGAAAGAGAGCAGATTGTGTGAAGAAAGAAAGCAGATTGTTTGAAGAAAGAGAGCAGACTGTGTGAAGAGAGAGCAGATTGTGTGAAGAAAGAGAACAGTGTGTGTGAAGAAAGACAGCAGACTGTGTGAAGAAAGAGAGCAGACTGTGTGAAGAAAGAGAGCAGATTGTTTGAAGAAAGAGAGCAGACTGTGTGAAGATAGAGAGCGGACTGTGGGAAGAAAGAGAACAGTGTGTGAAGAAAGAGAGCAGACTGTGTGAAGAAAGAGAGCAGACTGTGTGAAGACAGAGAGCAGACTGTGTGAAGAAAGTCAGCGGACTGTGTGAAGAAAGAGAGCGGACTGTGTGAAGAAAGAGAGCGGACTGTGTGAAGACAGAGAGCAGACTGTTTGAAGAAAGACAGCGGACTGTGTGAAGAAAGAGAGCAGACTGTGTGAAGAAAGAGAGCAGACTGTGTGAAGAAAGAAAGCGGACTGTGTGAAGAAAGAGAGCAGACTGTGTGAAGAAAGAGAGCAGACTGTGTGAAGATAGAGAGCAGACTGTGTGAAGAAAGAAAGCGGACTGTGTGAAGAAAGAGAGCAGACTGTGTGAAGATAGAGAGCAGATTGTGTGAAGAAAGAGAGCAGACTGTGTGAAGAAAGAGAGCAGACTGTGTGAAGAAAGAGAGCAGACTGTGTGAAGATAGAGAGCAGATTGTGTGAAGAAAGAGAGCAGATTGTGTGAAGAAAGAGAACAGTGTGTGTGAAGAAAGAGAGCAGACTGTGTGAAGAAAGAGAGCAGACTGTGTGAAGAAAGAGAGCAGACTGTGTGAAGATAGAGAGCGGACTGTGGGAAGAAAGAGAACAGTGTGTGAAGAAAGAGAGCAGATTGTGTGAAGAAAGAGAGCAGACTGTGTGAAGAAAGAGAGCAGACTGTGTGAAGAAAGAGAGCAGACGGTGTGAAGAAAGAGAGCAGACTGTGTGAAGAAAGAGAGCAGACTGTGTGAAGAGAGAGAGCAGATTGTGTGAAGAAAGAGAGCAGATTGTGTGAAGAAAGAGAGCAGACTGTGTGAAGAAAGAGAGCAGACTGTGTGAAGAAAGAGAGCAGTGTGTGAAGAAAGAGAGCAGACTGTGTGAAGAAAGAGAGCAGATTGTGTGAAGAGAGAGAGCAGATTGTGTGAAGAAAGAGAGCAGATTGTGTGAAGAAAGAGAGCAGACTGTGTGAAGAAAGAGAGCAGATGGTGTGAAGAAAGAGAGCAGACGGTGTGAAGAAAGATAGCAGACGGTGTGAAGAAAGATAGCAGACGGTGTGAAGAAAGAGAGCAGACTATGTGAAGAAAGAGAGCAGATTGAGTGAAGAAAGAGAGCAGATTGTGTGAAGAAAGAGAGCAGACTATGTGAAGAAAGAGAGCAGACTGTGGGAAGAAAGAGAGCAGATTGTGGGAAGAAAGAGAGCAGATTGTGTGAAGAAAGAGAGCAGACTATGTGAAGAAAGAGAGCAGACTGTGTGAAGAAAGAGAGCAGACTATGTGAAGAAAGAGAGCAGACTGTGGGAAGAAAGAGAGCAGATTGTGGGAAGAAAGAGAGCAGACTATGTGAAGAAAGAGAGCAGACTATGTGAAGAAAGAGAGCAGATTGAGTGAAGAAAGAGAGCAGATTGTGTGAAGAAAGAGAGCAGACTATGTGAAGAAAGAGAGCAGACTATGTGAAGAAAGAGAGCAGATTGTGGGAAGAAAGAGAGCAGATTGTGGGAAGAAAGAGAGCAGATTGTGTGAAAAAAGAGAGCAGATTGTGTGAAAAAAGAGAGCAGATTGTGTGAAGAAAGAGAACAGATTGTGTCAAGAAAGAGAGCAGATTGTGGGAAGAAAGAGAGCAGATTGTGTGAAAAAAGAGAGCAGATTGTGTGAAAAAAGAGAGCAGATTGTGTGAAGAAAGAGAACAGATTGTGTCAAGAAAGAGAGCAGATTGTGTGTGGGCAAACGGCGGATGGATGCTTGCCATCCACCGTTTGCCCTTCACGTGACTCGTGGTGGTCCCTCTCGGCTCTCCCCCCGTTGGTATTTTTGTGCACATAAGATTGTTCACGGTTCTGTTTAAATATTATTTAAATATGTATAACCTTTCCCCTTCAGTGTTTTACTCAGTGGTATTTTACAACACGCTGTTTTTCTTCCTATTTAAAAGGCTTTTCTCAATTTCCTCTCCAACTCATTCCACCTCAAAAAAAAGAAATTCAATATCTTATACGTCTCCCTCACTACATGGTCTAAATTCACATTCATTCCATCCCTCCTCCATCATTCTGAACCGGATTGCTAACTTGAAAATCACAACAAACCCAATTTGTTTTCAATGTTCGTCTTTCATTAATCATCCACTTTCTAAACTCCCCTCTTGCCCCTCACATCCAAATCCCCCCCCCCCCCCCTTGCACCTACACTCCTAAACTCCCCCCTTGCCCCGCCACTCTTAAACTCCCCCCCTACCCCTCCACTCCTGAACTCCCCCCTTGCCCTTCCACTCCTGAACTCCCCCCTTGCCCTTCCCCTCCTAAAACTCCCCCCTCACTCCTCCCCTTCAAAACTCCCCCCCAACCCCTCCCATTCAAATCTCCCCCCATACCATTCCTCTCCAATTCTCCCTCCTCCCCCCTCCTCCTTAAAGCTGCCTCCTCCCCACTTCGTCTCCCTTCTATCTCATACCTCCACCCCCCCCCCCAACCTTCTTCTTTCCTCTGCCCCCCCTCAAACAACCCCTCTCTGTGCCTCATCCCTTCACCTTCAAACCTTTCATCCTCCTCATCCTTCCCTTTCTTGGAACTCTTCTGCAATCGCTGACACACTAACAACTGCTCTCCCTACCTACCCCTCTCATCCTTCATCTTACCCTACTCCTCCCCTCCCCTGTCCTGTACCCGATGCTCCCCCTTCCTCTTCATTAACGGTATGGACCTCAAACATCCGGGGCCTTCGCTCAAACCTGACTGATCTCTCCATACAGGTTGCTTCTGACAATCCAGACTTGATCTGCTTAACAGAGACTTTCCTCCTTCAAGATGTCTCTGATTCCTTAATATCTCTTCCTGGTTACTCCCTCCTCCGGTATGATAGACCTGAGCCTCGGCCTGGTGGTGGGGTGGCTATCTTTATCAAAAACTCTCTTCCTCACTCTCCTTGCACTGCCCTCTCTCCTCCTCACCCCCAGGAGTACCTCTGGCTACGGCTTCCTCTCCGCTCCCACCTTTTGTTCATATGTGTTCTGTACCGTCCCCCAAACAGTGATGACTCCATCTACATTTCACTGTCTGACAACATGGACCAACTTCTATCCACTCATCCCAACTCTCTCTTCCTCATATGTGGTGACTTCAATTGTCATCATGCCACCTGGTTGGGTGTGGGTTCCTCTTTCACCAGTCATGGCACCTCAGCATAGGACTTCTGTGACTCACTGGGATTGACACAATCTGTCAATTTCCCGACCCGGATCTCAGCCAATGGAGTATCTTCTCTTCTAGACTTGGTTATGACTAACTTCCCTGCTAATGTCTGCTGCTCTTCTTCTGCTCCAATCGGTTCTTCTGATCATGTGCTTGTCAAAGTGGACATCTCTCTGGCCATTCTCAGAGAGCCTCCTCAGCGTCGACGAGTCTGTCATTTCACTCAGGCCGACTGGGACGGTCTTCAAGCAGCCATCAATCGTCTGGATTGGTCTCCCATCTCCACTGCCTCTGACATCAATTCTTCCTGGGAATTCTTCCAAAGCAAACTGATCTCTCTCATGCACAGATTTATCCCATCTCGCCTTCAGTTGTCTTACCCTTCCTCCCGTCCATGGTACACTGAATCTTGTGGTGAGGCAGTTGCCCTGAAACAACTTGCCTTTGCCTCTTGGAAGGCTAATCCAACTGAAGGAAATCTCAGTTCCTTCCACCAAGCTCGGAACAAGTGTGTGTCTACCCTCAGGAGTGCCAGGAAGCACGATCTCTCCTCACTCAAGAATGAACTCTCAAACCTGTCTCCTTCCTCCAAATCCTGGTGGCGTCTGGTCAAATCCGTTTCTGGTGTTTGTTCCCCCTCCATCCCCTCCCTTACCTCAAATGGCCACACAGTTGACATCGCACGTGACAAAGCCGAATGCCTCAACTCTGTGTTTGCCTCAAAATCCTTAGTCCCAAACCCATCTCTCTCTGTTCCCACCTTTCCCAGTCGAACCAAACTGCTCCTGGACTCTGTGACCTTCTCTCCTGACAAGGTGGAGGAGTTTTTGTCAAACCTCGACTCTGATTCTGCAACTGGACCAGATGGCATCAGCCCACGGGTCCTAAAATCCTGCTCTGCCACTCTATCTCACCCTCTCTCTGTTCTTTTCACCCTATCCTTTGCTCAAGGTCATCTGCCAGCATCCTGGAAATCAGCAAACATTACCGCTTTACACAAAAAAGGTGCAAAAACAGATCCTTGCAACTACAGACCAATCAGCCTGCTCCAAATTATCAGCAAAGTCATGGAATCCATCATTGCTTCGGATATGAAATCTTTCCTCTTCTCCAATGGCTTGATCTCTGATCATCAATTTGGTTTCAGACCAGGTCACTCTACTCTGGACATGCTGCTTCTGCTGTCTCAACAATGGATGGAGGTCCTCAATGCCAAACAGGAAATCAGAGCTGTCTCCCTTGACATATCACGTGCCTTCGATACGGTCTGGCACCCAGCTCTGCTCACCAAACTCTCCTCCTATGGTATCCATGGAAATCTCCATGCATGGCTTGCGGACTTCCTCTCTGGTCGTAGTCAACGTGTGGCCCTGAATGGATTTCTCTCATCTCCCCTT
The DNA here is from genome assembly GCF_964187855.1 of Myxine glutinosa. Taxonomy (NCBI): domain Eukaryota; kingdom Metazoa; phylum Chordata; class Myxini; order Myxiniformes; family Myxinidae; genus Myxine; species Myxine glutinosa. The sequence goes on along the minus strand of NC_136261.1, from coordinate 107,971,068 downwards.
CCCGTTCAGGCTGGAGTTCCCCAAGGCAGTGTGCTGGGCCCTGTGCTTTTTCTGGTCTTTATCAATGATCTCTCCGACTCTCTGGAAAATCCTCTGTATCTCTTTGCTGATGACTCCACTCTCTGCCGCTCCATTCCTCTTCCCTCAGATCGGCAGTCTGCAGCCTCCTCACTCTCTGAAGACCTGGACAAAATCACAGACTGGTCAAACATGTGGAACATGTCTTTCAATCCTGACAAATCTCACACTCTTACTATGTCTCTCCGAAAAGATCGACTGGACAACCCTCCCATCTACTTTCTCAACAATCCTCTCCAAGAAGTTCTGTCGCTCAAGCTTTTGGGTCTCACCATCTGCCATGATCTTTCTTGGGAAAACCACATTTCCAAGCTGGCCTCCAAAGCCAGTCGCCGACTGGGCATCCTCCGTCGTGCGAAGTCCTTCCTAGGCACACCTGAGCTCCTCACCACATACAAGGCTTTCATCCGCAGCTCAATGGAATACTGTTCTCCCCTATGGGCTGGTGCTCCTGCCTCACACCTGGCCCCGCTTCACGCTGTTGAATCCAAAGCTTTCAGAATCATTGGAATCTCCCGCGATGAAGCTATCTCTGAGGGCCTTTCACTCACTCACCGCAGGCAGGTAGGTGGTCTTTCTGTCTTCTACCGACTCCTCTCCGGCCTTGCTCCCCCAGCTCTCTCTGTGTTCTGTCCCCCAAATATTCCTACAGGTCGCACAAGATCTACCAGCCACCCTCTGATGGTTTAACTGCCGAAATCTCGGCTCTCTGCTCACCTTCACTCTTTCATTCCTCTTTTCTCCCGCCTCTGGAACAAACTCCCACACTCACTTCAATCACACTCCTCCCTCCAGGTCTTCAAAACAGCTGTTCACCACCATCTCTTATCTTCCCCCATCGAAAACCTTGATCTTTTCTACCCCCACTAATTCACCCCAGATCCACCTTGTTTGAAATTCCAACTTCTTTCTTGCTTGTCTACCACTCCCGATGTTATTTGTTTTGTGTGTCTGTTTGTCTTTCTGTGTGATTAATGTTCGCTCTTTCACGAGCCTCGATCTTGTATACAAAAAAAAGAAGAAAAAAAAAGAAGAAAAAAGAGAGCAGATTGTGTGAAGAAAGAGAGCAGACTGTGTGAAGAAAGAGAGCAGACTGTGTGAAGAAAGAGAGCAGACTGTGTGAAGATAGAGAGCGGACTGTGGGAAGAAAGAGAACAGTGTGTGAAGAAAGAGAGCAGATTGTGTGAAGAAAGAGGGCAGACTGTGTGAAGAAAGAGAGCGGACTGTGTGAAGAAAGAGAACAGACTGTGTGAAGAAAGAGAGCAGACTGTGTGAAGAAAGAGAGCAGACTGTGTGAAGAAAGAGAGCAGATTGTGTGAAGAAAGAGAGCAGACTGTGTGAAGAAAGACAGCGGACTGTGTGAAGAAAGAGAGCGGACTGTGTGAAGAAAGAGAACAGACTGTGTGAAGAAAGAGTGCAGACTGTGTGAAGAAAGAGAGCGGACTGTGTGAAGAAAGAGAACAGACTGTGTGAAGAAAGAGAGCAGACTGTGTGAAGAAAGAGAGCAGACTGTGTGAAGAAAGAGAGCGGACTGTGTGAAGAAAGAGAACAGACTGTGTGAAGAAAGAGAGCAGACTGTGTGAAGAAAGAGAGCAGACTGTGTGAAGAAAGAGAGCAGATTGTGTGAAGAAAGAGAGCAGACTGTGTGAAGAAAGACAGCGAGTAAGGTCGATATATGGAAAATATCCCCTCAACCCCCAAAAAATTGCTACAAAAGGTTTCTCAACTGATTCTGGTAGGGTTTAGTGTACTTTATAACATACTAAAAGTTTACCAAAGCAGGACCCCCGGAAAAGTGTTTTTTTTAAGATGGCGTCCAAGATGGCCGCCGAAACCTCTTAATGATCATAACTATGTAACTATCAACTCAAATTTGATGATCTTGGTGTCTATCCCTAGGTTTTTTGGGGCAAGGAACACAGTAAGACCATTAAAAATGAAAGTGGGCCATTATCTAACAGGTTGAGGGGGCATTTTCCATATATTGACCTGAAGAATGTGTCGAATTGGATCTAACTGAATAACTAATTCTCATCTTTCTCTTTTTCAGACATGATTCAACAATGAGTGCAAGCACAGCCAGTCAAGCTTTTTGTCCAATCTGCAAGGAGGAGATCGAGGATTCCAGTGATAACTGGGTTGCAATTCAGTGGAAGGGGGCGAAGGGAATAAATGAAGCCAGTGTAAAGCGGAAGGACGATCTTGTAGTTGAAGCCAGTACTAAAGTGCATAAAAGCTGTCGTCAACAGTACATAAATGATAAAAACATTAAAAGCCATGTTGCAAAGAAAAGTAGTGGTTCTGTGCCACCAAAGAGAACCACAAGACAATCAAGTGGAGGTTTTGACAGTGAAAAGGATTGCGTATTCTGTGGATGTACAATTGATTTGGACAAGGGACACTTTAGCTGGGTACGGACTGACAAATTTGTGGAGACAATTGTGGAGGTCTGTGAATCCCGTTCAGATGATTGGGGACATACTGTAAAGGGTCGGATTGAATACTATTTACGAGATTTACATGCAGCAGACGGACTTTATCATCATTCGTGTAGTGGAAATTTCCGGTCCTTCAAGTCTGTGCCTTTAGAGTTCCAGAAAGCCCCCGAAGCCAAGCGCAGAAAGTGTGGTCGTCCTAAAGATGAAGATAAGTATGAAGCATTTCAGAAAATGTGTGCTTACCTAAAACTGAACAGTGAGGAACAACTAACTGTTACATCTTTGAGCCTCATAATGAAAGGGTATCTTTGTAATCCTGATTCGGAACCGTATGACAATTACAGTTTGAAAAAGCGTCTTAAAGAACGCTTTAAGGACTCAATTTTTTTTGGTGAAAGAGAAGGCTTGGACGATATTGTTACGATGAGAGAACAAACGTCGCAGATTCTGAGATCATACTACAAGCAAACGTGTCAGGAAGGCGATGAAGAGTCCCAAAAACGCGCTATTATTGAAACTGCTGCTAGATTAATCAGAAGTGATATAAAATCTCAGGTTTCTACCGTGACGAATCAGTATCCAAGTAGTGATGATTTAAAACTTGATTCAGCCCTATCGTTCATTCCGACTAGTCTGCGGACAGCACTGGAAACATTTTTCGTTGGGAAAGACACAAGACGCAAGGTTGCAGCAGTTGGTCATGCCATAATTCAGGCAGTTCGCCCACGAGCTGTCATTGCCCACGAGCTGTCATAGTAGTGATCTTGTCATCGAACAAACGTTGATGAGGTCTCTGAAGAGCACTGGTGGTCTAACTCGCGGCAGTGGGATGACCGAGGACATGCGAAACCTTTGGACCTTATCTGCACCTGTAACATCCGAGTACAACATTGCGATGCAGGATTTCACAAACCTAACCTATACTACAAGTCCGCAACACAAAGACTCAACTGAGGCGCGCATCAAAAGAGATGCATCTGATTTCGAGAAAATTCGGATAAAGCTTGCAGCCTGCTCACCCTTCACATCTGATCCTACTCTGAGAAACATTGTCAACGGGATAGTGGCTGGGCCAGATGTGAATGTACATGACTTTGAATCGGTTGGAAACAAGATCATTGAAGTTATAATCGGAAAGTCGGCATTTACTTACAAATTCAAGCGGAAAGACAGAGCCAAAACCCTTGGGAATATCTCTGCTGTGAAGATTGCTCCTGATCGTACCATTGATCCTGCCCTTCTGTTCCAGCGTTTCCTTCTGGTGTCAAGGTCAGGAGATCTTTCCCTTGAAGAGGTTTTGACATATGAACTAAGCCCCTACCCTCCAGCCCTCTTTGAGACCAGGAACATTCTTCGAAAAGCAGACAAACCTCAGCTTGCTCAGGCAATTCGAGACCATGCTGCGGACTTATCAAGTGAGGCTGTGATGAACTCTATTCCCAAAACAGATTGCTACGTGCTTGATGGTGGCTCTTTGCTCCATCGTTTACCATGGAACAAAGGCGACTCATATAATGCAATAGCTGAGTCTTATGCAGACTTCACTGTGAGACATTACGGACAAGCGACAGTGGTGTTCGATGGCTATGGTGAAGGTCCCTCCATAAAAGACAACACACATCAGAGACGAGGAAAAAACCTGCACCCTATTGTTAGTTTCACTGCAGAAACAGAGTTTGCAGGCAAAAAGGACGACTTTTTGTCTCGTGATAAAAACAAGGCAGACATGATTGCTCTCATCAGCACAGCACTAACTAAAAGGGGATGCCATGTCATTCAGTCACCAGGGGATGCAGACGTTGATATCGTTAAGGCAACTGTTGAACGATCCCGTCATTGCACCACAACGTTGGTCGGTGAGGATACAGATTTGCTGATCTTGCTCCTTCATTACTCCAGAACAGACAATGAGATTGTAGAATAATAAATTTAACTTCTTTTCTACTTCAGAAACTTCCAGAAACTTCCAGAAACTTCGTTATAGCAAAATCAATGTTTTATTCACTTTTGAGAATTTGTTGTATACTAAGCCGAGATCTTTAATGAGTCTTTGTTCCAGTCTTTGTTGAAGCTTGTTTGGTAGGTCTTGGTTGAAGCTCGGTCTGTAGGTCTTTTGAAGCTCGTTCAGTTGTTGACCAGTCTCCAGTTGTTCACTCCTCTTCATTCACTCTCCCCGTCCACTCTGCTCAGTCTACTCTGCTCTCTCTTCTCCCCAATCGCAACTTTCTCCTGGTTTTAAAGCCCCAAACTCCTTTGATGTTGCGGAGCATGCAGGGTGTTTCTGGTTCCCTTATCCAAAACCTTATTTGGCTCTCTCTTGGCCAGCTAGTACTTATTTCTGTTCAAGAGGTCAAATGCTCTGACCTGCTGAGGAAGAATTTGCAGCCTGTGTGCAGTGAACTGAACATAGGCTATTTTTGATAGACAGGTGGCGGTCCAAGAGCGTTACACATTTTGTCTGAAATTAACTCTCCCGACCACCTGTTAACTCTAGTTCTATGCTCTTTTGCTCATTCGTAAAGTAAAACATAATTCCACTTTAAACAAGATTACATTGATATATATTCTAGCAATATTGTCAATATGAATATTTATTCCCTGACAATCCCCAGTTTTTCTTTTATGTTTATATTAACCATTAATTTAAACATTACCACATTTAAATATTCAAAACACTAATCTGGTAATTCAATTTCCTAAGGCATACACCGTCATTCTGGAAGAATTTTGATCACAATACATTTCCTTGTTCATTGACTCTTTCTATGTTGATAATTCAATTCAACTCATTTGCATAAAGATCACAAAACATTTCACCTTCACCAAAACGCAATAATTTCAGTTCATCATTAAAATAATAAAGCATCTGCAACATTTGGCAAAATATTTGCCTTTAATCAAATATTGACTTTCTTTGTTTGAAAAAAAGGGGCGGATCACTTGTGTTTGAAATTTCAGCATAAAACATTTTTCTCCTGTTGTCTTCATCACACCTTCACTATTTGCATAGGATTTTCCGCTGTTGTGATAGCTGGGCAGAGTCAAATACTGACCCTGCTCTCCATGCAGCATCCTTGCCACTCTTGCTGTGAGCCATAGTAGATTTGAACAAGGCCTCCATCCAGTTGTAGTCGACTTGCCTCCTCACTCATCGTGAGCATGGAGCAAGTATTGATGTGATGTTGATTTGTCAACAAGATGTGGAGCAGGGATGCCGGATGCATCCGCAATGATGATGTTGGGACCATGGTACTCAGTTGTCCATGGTCCATACCAGGAGCACACAGCAGAATCGTGCACAGCTGTTGTGAAGGAAAAGGCAGTCGTTCGCTTGCAGCTCCATGCTGGCTCCCCGGAAGTTGGTGAAGTAATGACACACGTCACCGTATCCCGTAAACGTTGCAGGTAAAATGTCGTCGTCCTGCAATTGCTGATGTGATGAATGTTCGAGGTATTTGAACACAAGTAAGTGATCGCCCTTTTCCATATGTTGCAGTGTGACCCAGACAAATGGTCACATAATTTTCCCTTGGTGAAGGTAAACATCCATCTTCCAAAGGAGCATTTCTTCATCATTCTTTGAGAAAGAGGGTGTATGCCAAGATTAACTTCATTTTCACAAATTTTCCTTTTTCAAACTTCTTCCCAGATGTCGTTATCACTCCATTTGGGATGTGGTCTTGTCTTTCCTTTACTTAGCCACATTTATATCTGCTCTCCACACAGATTGAATCAGATGGGGTACATTGTAACATGAAATCACTATATTTTATAACAACTTCACACGAATAATATTCAAATCAGACATGTGTTTTACACTACTAAAACTAAGAATAGCATCCACAATTGCTTTCAGGTTCATATAATTCAAAAATTAAACACATGCAGGTGTTGTAACTCAACTCAAAGAAAATAAATGCATTAATAATGATTATATATGATTTAAATCACAAACAGGAATATCTAATTCCCAACAATTCTTGCAAACAAGCAAACTATGCCTAATGTGTTATTAGCATAGTCCTCCCCGCTTTTTGTTTTTCTTTAACAGCGTAACTCGTGGTGATATGAGTTCATCGATCGTGTAAAACGGACATAGTGCACAACAAGTTGTTATGCCCTCATTTCAACTCGACTGTATTCATTTGCAACATTACTTGATTCAATCGTTGAATCTCAGTATTCATGTCGCCATAGATGTCTTCCTCTTGTGGTTCCACATGCATTTCCTCATTTGTTGCTTTGTTTATTTCCTCTTTTGTGGCTGCATGTACTATCATAGTGTTGTTTGTTATCTTATTCAAACCCACCGTCACTAAGGTTTTCAAGCAAGCCACTACTAAAACTATTGCCAATATAACCACTAATCCAATAAACAAATATTGGAGTATCTCAGCTGCTACTCCTCATATTTGTTCATACCTATAACATAATTATATATCAATGACATTCAACATTATATACCAAACTAACAACTTCTTGAAATGTGACTAAAGAAAAATCCCTTAATATGTAACATAAATCTGATTATTTGCCTTATTCTGATGCCCCTATCTCCCGGGGTCCATATTTGTTTCTATTGTTATCAACTTCCTATGATCTGTGAATTCGTTCCAAAATACCACAACCATAGGTTTTAACAAAGCTCTACCAAACTATGTCCAATGTGAACTCAAAATACTAGTAAAACAATCAATTTCAAAGAATTAACTTCAAAGGGTCAGCAAATTCATTCTATAACCAGATCTAATTTTCCCATCCAATAGTTTGCCTTGACACATGTCATATTATAACACTTTAATAAACCTTCAGAAATGTTTCCCATCGCAACAACTTCCCTTTTACAAATAGCCATGTGTAAATTACGTATTGAACGACAATTTTCTCTCAATGTGTTTGGCCTAAATGGCCGCAAAAGTGGCTGCCAACATGCAGTACCTTTTTTATCTACCAAGTAAGTGCTCGTCGACATAAGACCTCTACCAAATGTTGTTTGTAAAAACAAATCTGGGATTTCTAATTACATGGATGCACACTCTCAGGACATTGCAGGCTGCTGTTATCAATCCATTACGATAAAATAATTTCTTTACCCACAATCAAATAAGTAACACAAATTGAGGATATTATCCCTATCACATTCATTTATAGATTCATTTGGTTCTAATTCACCCTTTTCCCACTGCTATAAGGAAGAACAGTAGCTCTTATAAGTCTTTGTAATATCTCATTAAATGTACCCAGCATTGAAGAATTTATTTACTATCCATTTCCCTTCTGTTTACCAGTAACTTTGTTTAAACTGCATAACTTAATTTGATAAATCCCATGTGTACAGCTACCACTTATTGAAACCCCTACTTTTGTAGAAAATATCCAAATAAGTGGTTGTATGCTCCCTTAAAAGTTGCTCCTCCATTTCTATGCAACTTAGTGAATACTACTGACACCAGTATGCCAATATAGGTGTGGCAGATTAACAAAATATGTTGCAGGTACACGTAACATCGTGTTCTGAGTGTAAAAAAACATAACAGCGCGTTCACGTCTGCCCCTTGGTTTTAAGATTCACAATGCATTTCGTTTTAAAACTCACAATAGTTCAATTCAACAAAATTGTCTTTACTATCTGCCCATATCATCTATGCCTAAGACACATCCATACATACAGCACAATTTATATGCTGATAAAGGTCAAGTTTATATATGTAAAAATCCATGAGCAGAGTACTCTGGAAAGTCAGTGTAAGACCACTTCCAACTTTGGCTAATTTTGTACTTATTTTGTTTATGAAGCTCCTATCCATAAATAGCTGTTATTCTCATATAAATTCTATCAAAAATGGAATCCCAAAATTACTCACAATTTTACTATTAATTAATGGCTGCTCATAACCTAGCACATCAAATCTGTATATTCCATCTCCCTTGACAAAAGAGATAATGTACATAATCAAATTATATTCCTATTTTATTGTACGAATTTTCTGGATATTCTTGTAAGATTGACACACAAAACAAAAAACATTGACACACAAACATACACAAACCCAAGCATTATGTATATTTGTTTGCATTTGAACCATCATTAACAGATCAAGATGGGTGTCAATTTTCATTTCAATTTCGTAAAATTTATCCTTTAATTTTAGAAACGCTAATACACAAATAGACAAAAAGTTTATTTTTAGAAAACCCCTATAATGTCACATTGAAATTACCCTTTTTGGTCCTACAATAATTTATCCAAATTGTACAAATTTACAAATTTTACAAATTTTACAACACCTCTATTTACATGTCAGTCGACCACTGACCTATCAGCATGCAAAAAAATAGTCCAAAATGCCCACCTGCTGATCATGTGATGCTCGTCACTTGGTTTCCAAAAAATTTTGCAAAGCAATGTTCCACACTTTGGTAATTGTTTTGTTGTAAAAAATTGTTTCGCCCAAAATACTCCCTAAAACGACATTTATAATTGGCAAATATGAGGCTTCCAGAATGAACTCTAATTCTGGATCTTTTAATTCATGTTCCAAAAAAAAAAATCCAATTTTGGCATTTAATCAATTAATTATTAATTCGCTAATAAGCAAAAGTAAAATTCATTCTTGCTCCGAAAATTTATTTTTTTTTGAGACAAGAAGCATGAGCAATTATTCATGTTGGTCTTATGATTTAATCTGTTGAGGCCTGTCGTCATTTGGGATCTGCAGCAATGAAAGCCTAATCGTTATCTGAGGTACCGGTAAGCACTGGTACCCTTGATCTTGGTTCGTCCTATGAACTCGTCTTCCTATTTGAATATGGACAACATCGTTTCCAGTGTCCAATATTTCCACAATTAAAACATCGATGTCTGTCATTGGCTGGTTTGTCCACCTGTTCACTTGTATCGCTGGGCTGCCTCTCCAGATCCCTGAGTTGCCACCCCACTCCCTGGTTATCTCCTACTGCATTGTTGCGTTGTTGCCCAGAAAACCTATTGCGTTGATTCGTAGTCATCAGGGCTTGAGTCTGTAGTTGCATCAATTTCTCGGCATTTACAGCACTATTCCTGGCTTGAATCCGCTGATGATGCAAGGTGTAATTCAATATTTCTTGCATTGGCTTGCCTTCCCAAGCAATACATTGTCTTTCCACTTCACTCTTCAATTTGGGCAATAGACCATTAATAAAAAGGGGTTTTAAGGCATTGTCAATTTGTGCCCGGTCTATGCCTGAATATAGTCGGAAAACATCTCGCAATCTGTCCAAATAATCGCTAGCATCTTCGCCTGTTTTCTGCTTGCATGTAACCACTTTGTTCCAATCCGTCACTGGTGGCAATTTTTTTTATGGCCTCTATCAATTTATTGATCTGTGCCGTTCTAGCCTCCGTGGGCATGTCTACCTGTCCATCTTCCGTATTTACCCAGTTGGCCTCACGCATTAAGTTCCTCAAAGTGGTGGTATGAGGAATTAACCACTGTAAAAGTATTTCCATGTCTCTTGCAGTGGGCAACTGAGTTTCCACAATTAACCACAGTTCCTCCGCAAATTGAAGTGGATCTGTTTTGATTGATGGCATACTACTCTGCAATGCCTTCAATTGATGTACCTGCCATGGTCTATACATCAGATCTGGTTGTTGCTGATTTGCCCCTGGAAATTGCCGCTGAGGAAAATTCATAACACCACATTGCTCAAACCCTCCTTGTGAGAGAGTCAACTTTTGATCATTCATTAGCCAATCACATTGATCGTTAGATTGATTGGCATTGATCACACGACCCTTACTCCTTGTATGGTGAAATGGAGAGCATGATAAAGGTATAGCAGCTGGTTGCATCGTTTGCCCACTTTGAGTCGGTTCCTGTGCCCCAATTGCACCCTCTTGGGTAGTTACCTCAAATGGGTCACGTCTTTCACCTGTCCTCTGTTGACTAGAACCAATCGCTGCACTCTGTTCTGGTCTTTCGGCAGGTACAGGTACAGGCACTACCTGTGGCTGATATACAATATTTCTCCGATAAGGTGGAGGAGTTTCGTCTTCCAGTTCATTTATCTCGTATGATCTGGCTTCTGGATACAATTTGGGTTGGGATTGCTCTCCATTGCTGACTCGAAGAGGCATCTGATTTGCTACCTTACACAACCTATGCTGTATCTGTTTCACCTCTTTCTTCAAGCCCCCCATCTTTGCTTTGGTCTCCCTGTCCCTAGATTCAGCGTCCCAGTAATAGAATGGTTGCCAATCCACTTTGAACTTCTGTCGCCCTCTTGCTTCCAATTCTTTTCTGAGTGTTGCCAATACGTTTCTATCAAAAGTGCCCTCCTGTGGGAATCCATTTTTTCGACCTTTCGTCCATTCATACCAGGATTCCACATCTTTAAGTGATTCTGCCCCATATTTCTGATACATGGAGCTGATACAAGCACCTCTTTGACTCAAGTCCAATTGACCTTGTTTAATCTTGCAGAATCCACTTCCCATTTTGCCTGTGTGTGAGTACCTCTTTATACTCACTCAATATATATCAAATAACTACAAGGACTACACATCGGACTACACCTGTATCCACTATCAACTGTGTGTACTGCAAAAATCGCAGAAGTTTGTTCCACCTTATACAAAGTAGCGTTGAATGCGTTGTTGTCTAGCTTATTCCGATAAGCTCTACTCTGTGGTCTTCCAGGAAGTATCTCTCCACCTGTCCACTTGATGACTTCAGGTGATTTCCAGAGAGTCCCCCTGCCCTGTGGCTTTTCCCACACCCCAATCTCACTGATCAGTGTTGCAGATGAGTCTGGATCAGTAAGTCCTGTTAAGGGGGGATCAAACAAAATAACCACATATAATATAACAAATAACTACTAGACTCACCACGTCGTTCATCGTCCAAGGTTGTCTGCACATTGATGTTTCGCAAGTGTCTCAAAGCTTCTTTCTTGAAACCGCACTTTTTATTCATCCATCAATTGACTTGATTAAATTAAATTTAAATTAAATCAGATCAGATTAAATCAATCAGATCAGAATCAATCAGATCAATCGGATCAGAATCAGAATCAATTCAATTATGCAATTTCAATCAATTTATCAATATTCATCAATAAAATTTTAATAATAATATATAATAAAATAATATAAATGATAATATCAAAATTCACATTTATCAGTCTGTTACTGAATTGAAACCAATGTCTGATACTGAACTATGATATGGGATCAACATTACTCTATACCTAAACCTTTTCCCAATGTTGCCAAAACAGTTCCATCCACTGACGGGGAAATATGATCATCGGTCGTCACCGTTTGACCCATATCTGCCGTCAGTTGACAAATCACCGTTCTGCCCCGTTATCATATCTGACATTATTTTTTTTTTTTTTTTTTTTTTCAATCTTGTCTGGTCATTATATCACAAATTCAAATACATTACTGTCTTACATGGGAAAAATGAATTGATGGTGCACCTCATCAAATCATTCCCCGTCAGAACATCATAAGGTTACATCATAAGGTTACATCATAAGGAACATCATAAGGTTACATCATAAGGAACATCATAAGGTTACATCATAAGGAACATCATAAGGTTACATCATAAGGTTACAATTTATTGTGTGCTTAAGAGTATGCGTAAGAGCACAAAAAACAACATGTTGCACTTTGAATGACACTCAAAGTTCTTGACAATTAAAATGTTGTAAGAGTCCTGAAATGCCGTACCAATGAATGGCAATTAATCCATAATATTGACCAATGCAATCCAATCCCACTGAAATTTAATTAAATTTAAAATTTAAACACTCCAACAAACTTTGTGACCTGTAATACAGCATTAATCCTGCAGGGCTGTAAAACTATCCTTAACAGCCCATGCACTCAATTTACATCAAAACCCAATGATGACATGCCTGATATGATGACATGATGACATGCTGACATGCCTGACAATCATAGCAATTTCCATGATTGTAAAACCATTTTCATAATCATAGTCATACCATAATCATCCATTGCAGAAGACAAACATTTCCTGTATCAACACATCCACGTGGTATAATCAACAATGAAACAGTTATCATTAACAAAATTTGAGAATGAACATCAATAATAATCAACAATATGACAATCATGATGACAATGATGAATCTCATCAACAATGAGAGAAAACAATGAGAACTATGAAAGGTGAAAAGGGAAACAGGTAAAAGTGAAACAAAAGAGGAGGAAAGGAGGAGGAAAGAGGGGAGGAAAAGGGTGGGGAAGGGAGGAGGAGAAGTGGCAGAATGCCAAGGGAGGAATGAGGCTGGGGGGGGGGGGGGGGTGGGGCGGGGCTCCCTTAGGGGTATTAATACTATGCGAAATACGACACTCATTGTATTTTTCTAAAAATAACTGTGTATGATTGGCTGCACTTATTCTCCCTTACAAGGCTGTGAGAGGTTATATGATGGATACTATTGTCCCTCTCGAACTTCTGTGCAAATCATACACTCATCTGTGTATTATTTAACGATGTAAACTGTGTCGTACCATTGCACAAATTATTGTAGCAGTATTGGGGCCATGGTTGGAGGAGGGGGGGGGGAGGGGTGCAAAACACATGCATACCCACACATACATACCCATACACACAAAAACACAGCAAGACCACATAATGAGGTGATATGCTAAATCAATATGGGATCCATATGGGATATGCAATCCCATCCAATCCCATACAATCAACGATCCTATACATGCCTCATACAATGTGTAATATAACCTGACTTGGTGGGGAAGATGATGGCAGGATGGGGTTTAGGATTAGGGTAGAGGGGACAGGAAATAGAAGGGGGGGGGGGGGGAAAGGACGTGATGTTAGTTCACCACTTGAAAGGGTCACCAAATCCATTTACCTGTAAATTCACCCATATATATACAGATCTAAGTTTTGTTTCATCAAACAGGTACAATTTTGTGTTTGGGTCCAGTTAATTGTCTTGCCACATGGCATGGTATCTTATTTCACTAAATTCCTGTATGACCTCCCCAATACTCATCTGTAACTTACATATGTAATTACAATCGTCGCCCAAATGTATTTGGCCTTTATAGCAGTACCTGTTATCTACCAAGGAAGTATTCCTTCACATAAGATCTTTACCAAAAATTGGTGAAAATCTGGGAGCTCCAATTATGTGAATACATATTTCTGAGGATAGGCCAAGGTGCTACCTCCAGGTACACGCAACAGGTACATGTCATTCATTTATGCAATAAACCCTAAAAACATGTATATTGTCCTAATCCGGAGTCAGATCAGATCGGGAAGTGTCAATATTTTCCCTAATCAGGATGTAAAAGGTAAGTTTGGAAAGAAAAAGAAAGGGGAAGGGGATGCAGAAGGGAAGAAAAAATGGGGGGTTTGGATAATAGTTAGATGGGGTAAGGGTAAGGAGTTAGGATGGAAGGGGGGGGGGGAACGGAAGGAGGGAGGGGGAAAGGGCGGGGGAAGGTTGGGGGGTGTAGGGCAAGAAAAGGTGAAAGAGGTTACATTTAAAAAAATCGTTTCTGATCCCATATGTAAGAAGTGTGGGCTAGGGCCCAGGACACAACACCAAACGGTTGCCATGGGTGACCTGCCTGCACGCATTCCAGTGGCAGGATACAATTACCGGCATCAGTGTCTTACTTGGAGATGACACGGAAAACCTTTATGACAATGCTAAACTCACTTTTGTAGCACAATGGGAATTTATGTTTGAAAATCGAAGCCAGCCGATTTTCCTTTATATACTGTATAAAATTCACTTTTTTTTTTGTACAAAAATCGCTAATTATTAAAAAATCCTCAGATAATCGTTTTTAAAAATCGCTTTTTCGCTTTAAAATCGCTTTAAAAAATCGCTTTAAATTTTTTTTTTACATCGCTGTTCAACTTGTGCGAGAGCATATCGACTCGTCCCTCGTGACCACATCAAAGAAGAGGCTCACCACAGGAAAAATATTATATAAGTCTCAACCGTAGGAACCCAACAATAATTGAAGCATCATACAAAAGGAATGGGCAGATATGTGACACAGACCATTGAACTGGAATCACGTATGAAATCAAATGAATACACAAAAGCATATTCATACACAAAATATTTGCATGACTGGACGAATGCAGCACCGTTTTCGCTAACGTCCCGGGATTCGTTAGTGGCTCTTTGCACTCGTAGAATGTACCGAAAAAAAATTCAAATTACAGAAAAAAACAAAAAAAAACAATTTATTATTATTTTTTAAAAATTTTTTTATCGCCATGACTTCTGAAATTTTTTTAAAAAAATCGTACAATAATTATACAGTATATACCATATCAGTGGTTCTTCATGAAAGCACAGCACCTTTTCTAAAGACAAAAGGCTTTAGTGGATATTTGTGACGGTCCATGGCACCATCCCTGAAAAATGCGTATACATCAGTAGTACACTTAGTTAAATTTTGGAAGAAAAAGAGAAAAAAAATTGTCTGAAACCTGTTAAAGGCCTCGTGATTTTTCCCACCTTCCACATATCAACAAACATACACAAAACTCAAACACTGAACTATTTGCGCAGATTAACATCAGACTACACAGATAACAAACAAAAGCTTACCTTGTTCTGTGGAGTTGACTCCCTTACGGACCACCAATTGTAGAATAATAAATTTAACTTCTTTTCTACTTCAGAAACTTCCAGAAACTTCCAGAAACTTCGTTATAGCAAAATCAATGTTTTATTCACTTTTGAGAATTTGTTGTATACTAAGCCGAGATCTTTAATGAGTCTTTGTTCCAGTCTTTGTTGAAGCTTGTTTGGTAGGTCTTGGTTGAAGCTCGGTCTGTAGGTCTTTTGAAGCTCGTTCAGTTGTTGACCAGTCTCCAGTTGTTCACTCCTCTTCATTCACTCTCCCCGTCCACTCTGCTCAGTCCACTCTGCTCTCTCTTCTCCCCAATCGCAACTTTCTCCTGGTTTTAAAGCCCCAAACTCCTTTGATGTTGCGGAGCATGCAGGGTGTTTCTGGTTCCCTTATCCAAAACCTTTTTTTTTTTTTTTTTTTTTTTTTTTTTTTTTTTTTTTTTTTTTTTTTTTTTTTTTTTTTTTTTTTTTTTTTTTTTTTTTTTTTTTTTTTGTGTATACTGAATCGAGGCTCGTGAAAGAGCTAACATTTACTTCACAAACAAATCAACCAGACAAACAAAATATATAAAAAGCGGGAGCGGAAAACAAGATGGGGAGAGAAGGTGAAGCACACAAACACAACATTTGAGAGCAGGGAGCTGTGTGGAAGGGAGAGGGCTTGGGGGGAGGAGGCATGGGAAGGGGGGGGGGGGTGGAGGGAGAAGTATAAAACACAAGGACACCAATGACTTCCAGGACAGAAGTTGGTATTTCAAAAAAGTGGAATTGGGGTGAAATTAGCGGGGGTAGAAAAGATCAAGGTTTTGGATGGGGGAAGATAAGAGATGGTGGTGAACAGCTGTTTTAAAGACCTGGAGGGTGGAGTGGGATTGAAGAGAGTGAGGGAGTTTGTTCCAGAGGCGGGAGAAAAGAGGAATGAAGGAGTGAAGGTGAGCAGAGAGTCTTGATTTTGGCAGTTTGACCATAAGAGGGTTGCAGGCAGATCTTGTGCGACCTGTAGGAATATTTGCGGGACAGAGCCCAGAGAGAGCTGGGGGGGCAAGGCCAGAGAGGAGTCGGTAGAAGATGGAAAGACCACCAACCTGCCTGCGGTGAGTGAGTGAGAGGCCCTTGGAGTTAGCTTCATCGCGGGAGATTCCAATGATTCTGAATGCTTTGGTTTCAACAGCGTGAAGACGAGCTAGGTGTGAGGCAGGAGCACCAGCCCAGAGGGGAGAGCAGTATTCCATTGAGCTGTGGATGAAAGCCTTGTATGTGGTGAGGAGCTCAGGTGTGCCAAGGAAGGACTTCGCACGACAGAGGATGCCCAGTCGGCGACTGGCTTTGGAGGCCAGATTTGAAATGTGGTTTTCCCAGGAAAGATCATGGCAGATAGTGAGACCCAAAAGCTTGAGTGACAGAACTTCTTGGAGAGGATTATTCAGAAAGTGGATGGGAGGGTTGTCCAGTCGGTCTTTTCGGAGAGACATCGTAAGAGTGTGAGATTTGTCAGGATTGAAAGACATGTTCCACTTGTTTGCCCAGTCTGTGATTTTGTCCAGGTCTGCAGAGAGTGAGGAGGCAGCAGACTGCCGATCTGAGGGATGAAGAATGGAGCGACAGAGAGTAGAGTCATCAGCAAAGAGATACAGAGGATTTTCAAGAGAGTCAGAGAGATCATTGATGAAGACCAGAAAAAGGACAGGGCCTAGAACACTGCCTTGTGGAACTCCAGCCTGAACAGGAAGAGGAGATGAGAGAAACCCATTCAGGGCCACACGTTGACTACGACTAGAGAGGAAGTCCGCCAGCCATGCGTGGAGATTTCCATGGATACCAAAAGAGGAGAGTTTGGTGAGCAGAGCGGGGTGCCAGACCGTATCGAAGGCACGTGATATGTCAAGAGAGACTGCTCTAATTTCCTGTTTGGCATTGAGGACCTCCATCCATTGTTGAGAAAGCAGAAGCAGCATGTCCAGAGTAGAGTGTCCAGGTCTGAAACCAAATTGATGATCAGAGATCAAGCCATTGGAGAAGAGGAAAGATTTCATATCTGAAGCAATGATGGATTCCATGACTTTGCTGATAATTGGGAGAAGGCTGATTGGTCTGTAGTTGCTGGGATCTGTTTTTGCACCTTTTTTGTGCAAAGCGGTGATGTTGGCAGATTTCCAAGCAGATGGAAGATGACCTTGAGCAAAAGAGAGGGTGAAGAGAACAGAGAGAGGGAGTGAAAGAGCGGAAGAACAGGATTTTAGGACCCGTGGGCTGATGCCGTCAGGTCCAGTTGCAGAATCCGAGTCGAGGGTTGACAGAAACTTTTCCACCTTGTCAGGAGGAAAGGACACAGAGTCCAGGAGCAGCTGGGTACGACTGGGTACGGTGGGTACAGAGAGGGATGGGTTTGGGACACAGGATTTAGAGGCAAACACAGAGTTGAGGCATTCAGCTTTTTCGCGTGCGGAGTCAGCCGTGTGGCCATTTGAGGTGAGGGAGGGGATGGAGGAGGAACAAACACCGGAAACAGATTTGACCAGACGCCACCAGGATTTGGAAGAGGGAGACAGATAAGAGAGTTCGGTGCTGAGAACGGAGAGATATTGTTTCCTGGCTCTCCTGAGCGTGGACACACACTTGTTTCGGGCTTTGTGAAAGGAAATGAGATTTCCTTCCGTTGGATTTGCTTTCCAGGAGACGAAAGCAAGTTGTTTCTGGGCAATAGCCTCACCACAAGATTCCGTGTACCATGGACGGGAGGAAGGGTATGACAACAGAAGACGAGATGGGATAAATCTGTGCATGAGAGAGAGCAGTTTGCTTTGGAAGAATTCCCAGGAAGAATTTATGTCAGAGGCAGTAGAGATGGGAGACCAGTCCAGATGATTGATGGCTGCTTGAAGACCGTGCCAGTTGGCCTGAGTGAAATGCCAGACTCGTCGACGCTGAGGAGGCTCTCTGAGAATGGTCAGAGAGATGTCCACTTTAACAAGCACATGATCAGAAGAACCGATTGGAGCAGAAGAAGAGCAGCAGACATTTTCAGGGAAGTTAGTCATAACCAAGTCCAGAAGAGAAGATGCTCCGTTGACTGAAATCCGGGTCGGGAAATTGACAGTTTGTGTCAGTCCCAGTGAGTCACAGAAGTCCTTTGCTGAAGAGCCATGGCTGGTGAGAGAGGTACCCACACCCAGCCAACTGGCATGGTGACAGTTGAAATCACCACATATGAGGAAGAGAGAGTTGGGATGGGTAGATAGAAGTTGGTCCATATTCTCAGACAGCGAGATGTAGATGGAGTCATCACTGTTTGGTGGACGGTACAACACACATATGAACAAAAGGTGGGAGCGAAGGGGAAGCCGTAGCCAAAGGTATTCCTGGGGGTGAGGTGGAGAGAGGGCAGTGCAGGGCGAGTGAGGAAGAGAGTTTTTTATAAAGATCGCAGCCCCACCTCCAGGACGAGGCTCAGGTCTATCATACCGGAGTAGGGAGTAACCTGGGAGAGATACCAAGGAATCAGAGACATCGTGAAGGAGGAAAGTTTCTGTTAAGCAGATCACGTCTGGTTTGTCAGAAGCAACCTGTATGGAGAGATCAGACATGTTTGAGCGAAGGCCCCGGATGTTTGAGGTCCATACTGTTAAGGAAGAGGAAGGGGGAGCATCGGATACAGAACAGGGGGGGGGGGGGGGAGCGGTAGGGTAAGATGTGGAAGAGGAGGAAGAGGTAGGGAGAGCTGTTGAAGGTGTGTCAGAGATTACAGAATAGCTCGGAGAAAGGGAAGGATGGGGCAGACAAAAGGTTTGATGGTGATTGGGAGAGGCGCAGTGAGGTGTTATTTGACGAGGGGGAAGAGCGAGGCAGAAGGTTGAGGGAGATGAAGGTGAAAGTTGGAAGGGGGAAGAAGCGGGGAGGACGCTTTGAGGGGGAGGGGTGAGAGGGGAGTCTAGGAGGGGAGGAGTGAGGGAGAGTCTCGGAGGGGAGGGGTGTGGGGGGAGATTTGAAAGGAATGGGTGATTGGGAAGATTTGGAGGGGAGGGGCAAGGGGGAAGATTTGAAAGAGATGGGTGATGGGGATGATTTGGAGGGGATGGGCAAGGGGGTAGATTTAGAGGGGAGGGGTGATGGGAAATGGGATTTTGGGGTGATGGGATTTTGAAAAATGTACGATTAATGGGAAACGAACATTTATTGCAAAATGAGTTTCTTGAGACATTCGAGTCAAAAATACGTTTGAGGACGCTGGAGGGAGGATGGAGTGCTGGAGAGTTTAGGGAATGAATGAAAGATGCACTATAAGAGATGGAATTTTTTTTTGGAATGAATGGATTTGGTGAGCAAGTCGAAAGCATCCTTTTATAGAAGAAGAAGAAAAAGGTGTTATAGAATATGACAGAATATAGGTCTTCAGGGTTCAGATGAGACATTTTTTAACAACGTGATCACAAACAGCGTGGTCGAAGAATGAACGAACGAACAACTAAGAACGAATAAACGAATAAAAACGGAAGGAAATATTTTTGGGTTTTTTTTTTTTTTTTTTTGAGATTTTAAAACAAGGAAGTATGGGATGAAAAGACCGTGAAAACAGAGACCGGAAAAAAATTTCAGCGTGATCGGAGAACCGCTGAGACAAACAAAGCCTAAAGCCAAGGTTGGACACAGTAGCCTAGTACTACACTTAGGCCTCAGAATACACGATGAGAAAGACCGACGATTCTGTACACAGGTACAAAAAAACCAACGCCAAGAATACTATTAAAGACACCCCAATAGGTATATACAAGACCAGTTTCGACAAAAACACAATTGTGAAAAGTTACTTAACTTCGAAAGCGAACGTGCATGGACAGCTTTGAAGAGACGAGACCTCCAATCTTGCGCATGCGCAGATCGATCTCCTGGCTCTCTCCTGGCCAGCTAGTACTTATTTCTGTTCAAGAGGTCAAATGCTCTGACCTGCTGAGGAAGAATTTGCAGCCTGTGTGCAGTGAACTGAACATAGGCTATTTTTGATAGACAGGTGGCGGTCCAAGAGCGTTACACATTTTGTCTGAAATTAACTCTCCCGACCACCTGTTAACTCTAGTTCTATGCTCTTTTGCTCATTCGTAAAGTAAAACATAATTCCACTTTAAACAAGATTACATTGATATATATTCTAGCAATATTGTCAATATGAATATTTATTCCCTGACAAGATCATCTACTTCCGTTCTGATGCAAACAAGCAGTCAAAAGAACACAGAGTGTATAACATTAACCTGTTGAAAGAAACTTTAGGAGACGATGTGTGCAATGAGTTGCTCTTTGTACATGCCTACTCAGGATGTGATTCTACTTCAAGGATTTTCGGCATCGGAAAAAAGTCAGCCTTCCGGAAATTAGTGAAATCTGATCCTGTCATGAAGTCCTGTGCTAGTGCATTCATCCTTCAAAACAAATCTCAAGAGGACATATCAGATCTTGGCAAAGACCTGATGGTTGATCTCTTTGGTGGCAAGTCTAATCATACGCTATCATCACTGCGCCATATCATTTTCACCAAAAAAGTGGCAACTACTCAAGCATTTGTCACTTCTGAACGGCTCCCCCCAACATCACCTGCAACAATATTCCATAGCCAACGTGTGTACTTTCAAATTATGGTATGGATGGGGATGGCAAATGAAATGAACCCAACTGAATGGGGATGGAAACAGGAAAATGATCAGTTAATTCCAATTATGACCCAAAACAATGCTGCGCCTGACGAACTCTTGAAAATTATCCATTGCAACTGTTTGGGGGGATGCAAATCCTCTCGATGCAGCTGCAGACGCTATGGACTCCGCTGCACTGCTGCATGTGGCCCTTGCCAAACTGAAAACTGTGACAATCCAAACAACACTCAAGAGGTCGATACTGAGGAGGAGGATGACACTCAAAACTGAACGCTCTGAAACTTATTCTATGGACAAAGGTGTTTGTGCATTAGGTGAGAGCTGAAGGTCATGAGTTCAATTTCATAATGATTCAACAGCTCAGTAATATCCAAAGTTGTCTTAATGTGTTCCTTGCCCCCAAAAACCTGGGGATAGACATCAAGATCATTAAATTTGAGTCAATAGTTATGGACTTGCGGTCATTTGGAGGTGTTGGCGGCCATTATTGACGCCATATTGGATTTTTGTGTTACATATAATGGCCCACTTTCATTTTTAATGGTCTTAATGTGTTCCTTGCCCCCAAAAACCTAGGGATAGACACCAAGATCATCAAATTTGAGTTGATAGTTACATAGTTATGATCATTAAGAGATTTCGGCGGCCATCTTGGACGCCATCTTGAAAAAAACACTTTTCCGGGGGTCCTACTTTGGTAAACTTTTAGTATGTTATAACGTACGCTAAACCCTACCAGAATCAGTTGAGAAACCTTTTGTAGCAATTTTTTGGGGGTTAAACTGTATTTTGACCTGACTAAGCGGACTGTGTGAAGAAAGAGAGCGGACTGTGTGAAGAAAGAGAACAGACTGTGTGAAGAAAGAGAGCAGATTGTGTGAAGAAAGAGAGCAGATTGTGGGAAGAAAGAGAGCGGACTGTGGTGCAGTGTGATTTAACCATTGTTTCACCTACGACAGATCCTGAGTTCTTCTGCAATTCTTTGAATGTTTAATATATATATATATATATAATTAGTTAATCAAAACCGGTACTTGAATCGTAAAGATTTATGAAATGACAAACAATTCAACAACTTGTGAACAAGTATTTTTTGCACCTCCCCATTAACCTAAAATTATGGATATGCACCTGCTGCCTGTGTAAATAAAGATGGCTGTGGCTTCCTTTCCAATATAAATACGTGCCTGATGATTGCCTGCTTTTCTGTGTAAATAAATAATTGTACTTTTTCTGATCTGCTATGTTCATGTCATTTCTTTCATTGATCTGACATAGCATGTACAAAGTATAAAGTTTTCCCCACTCTTTCGCCTCGGTGGCGTTTAGCCAGCATTCAGCCACGGTTTCTCGGCTGCAGTAGTTGGAAAGCAGGTGAACGCTGAGGGTGCGAACCTTAGTTAAGGTAATTAGGTCACCGACGGGTAACACGATATAAAAGGCGAGAGGAGCCAGTTAGACGCAAGCAGAGGGTGCCGAGCGCAACGTGAGACCAAACCCACACAAAAGGCTGAACAAGGCCCTCCACCAATTATGCAGTATACTTAGGCCTCTTTCTATCACCTTATCTTCAAAACGCTCTTCCACAATCATCACAGATGCCATGGACTGGTACTGGCTGGTGGGTGGCTCAAGTGCAGCCACTCGGCTGCTGGTTGCATCATTTTCAGTGGGTGCGGCTGCCGCCTCTCTATAACCAGTTATCTGGTACTCATTTTGCCTGGTACTCATTTTGCCGACCAAGGAAGGTTGACAGGCTGAGTCAACCCCACCTGGCGTTAATTCAACGGGATTCAAACTCAGGACCTTAGGATCCCAAGCCCGCCACCCTAACCATTAGGCCAACACCAGGTGTTGGCTGGTACTGATTACCCTGCGCTCGCAAAGGGAAAAGCAGGGTTAAGCATTCAGTTGTGTACGTGTGCCGTGTATGTGCCGCGTGCCTTGTGCCGTATGTGTGCCGTGTGCCGTACATGTCTGCATTTTAAAAATTCATTTTCTCAGCAAACGTTGATCAGATTAACACGAAATTTTACCATAGAAGCGCATCTGCCTGTACAATTGTTTTAGTCATCATTATGACGTCATAGGTCACGTGGTACGGACGCCATCTTGGAAAAACGTTACACCTCTATATCTCCCAAACCACTCAATGGAACAAATCGAAACATGGCTCATTGTCAAGTACTCACCATGGGGAATAAGATATGTTGATGGTGATGTTATGGGTGCCTTAATTATGACGTCATAATTCGACAAGTACAATGCTTGATCTGATCAGTATGAATAAAACAAAAATTCCTCTGCAACTGTTAGACCGATGGACACGAAATTTTCAGAATATGTGCAGCTCCTCCTGTAGAATTTTTTTAATGATAACTATAACGTCATAGGTCACGTGGTACAGACGCCATCTTTAAAAAAAATCTTTAAAAGTTGCACCTCCATATCTGCGAAACCGCTCCATGGAAAAAAATTGAAGCATGGCTCATTGTCAAGCACTCCCCTTGGGGAATAAGATATTGTTACGGATCTCAGAGACGGCTCTCCCCTTAGCAAGGGGGGTTTAATCCCCTTGGCCTGTTGAGCTGGCCATCTCTGGTCCTGGTACTTGTAACGCTCCTTTGCGAGGTGGGATTGATCAGGGTTATTGGTCAAGGTGTTCTCCCGAATACCTTCACCAACCCTCCGCAAAACAGGGAGACAAGTACCGCTCGAAACCACGGACAAGATGGTATTTGCCGAGCGGGTTAGCAGTCCGCGGTTCGAGCCGTTAGCAAAGACTAACCAGATTCATAAGCGTTGGCCGAAATTGCGCCACAGGAACTCAATCGGGAAATCACTAAAGCGATCGGACGAGAAAGAAGAAACCAAAGGTAAGAAGGAACAGATATTTATTATTAATTATGTACAAAAACCCAAAGAAAGAAGAAATCAGAGTAATATACAGGAAATGGAAGGAGCAGAAGGACACAGAGCAATTCCTTAAACAAGCTTACTTGTACCCCAGGGACAGAACGAACAGAACAAACTCACGTACACAAAGGGGATTGCAGGCAGGAATGAATGGAGGGATGAGAAGGTTCAGGTGGGACAACCGGGCTGCAAAGTTTTCTTGCAGGTCACGGCAAGCAGGTCCGCCCTGGGCTGGAAGCGAGGAGCCAGCAGCTTCACGTATTCGGCTTTGCACTGGCAGCTTTCTCATGCGTCCTCTGCCTCATGCGCGTCCTCTGCCTCATGCGTTCTCCCTCTCGTTACTTGCTCATGCGCCTCCCTTCACAGAACTCTCAATTCGTGCTCCCTCACTCATCTGCGGTGGGGGCTTTGCGCAACGGGTTTTATAACCCCGCCCTTGGAACCCTCGCGAACCTGCTCGATGTTTCTCTCCACGCCCTCTCAAGCCATGCCCACTCACTCCTGGTTGGTCGATCTGGGCTGGCTGACTCCTCCTTAGATGACGAGAGCTCTCTGGCTCCACCTTTGATGATGAAGTGGGGGCCACGCCCTTCTTCTCCGAGATGGAGCACATGGGCAATGGCGGCTTGTGGGGAGATAGCAAACCACTCGCACCCTTTTGAAGGGAAAATGGGCCTGCTCTTGTTTGACTGATGCAACGTAGATTCATCTATTGGGAACATAGCCTTAACTGAAACACAGAATAATGAAATAACTACGAAAGGGAGCCTATGATTTGCTACGTGTTGCAATGTGGACTAACTAAGGTGCGATTATTTCATTTAACAGCCAATTAAGGGGAAATGTACACAGGGGTTATTTATAAGGGAATTTAATATTAAATTTCATGTGGAGGTTCTAAAAACTGCGACAATATGTTAATGATGATGTCATCTGTGCCTTCGATATGACGTCGTAATTCGACAAATACAACACTTATCCATCCGATCATTATGAATTTTTTTCAGCATCTGTTGGTCTGATGGACACTAAATTTTCACCATAGGAGCGCCTCCTCCTTTGGAATATTTTAATAATCATGACGTCATAGGTCATGTGGTACAGGCGCCATCTTGGAAAAACCGAAAAATGTTGCACCTCTATATCTCCAAAACCGCTGCATGGAAAAAATTGAAACATGGCTCATTGTAAAGAACTCATATGCGGAATAGGTGTTGTTGATGATGACGTCATTGGTCTCATAATTATGACGTCATAATTCGACAGGGACAACGCTTAGTCTGATCAGTTTGAAATGTATTGAGCGTGATCTATGCAACAATTATATTCGAGAATATAAATTTATGATGTCATCGCTCACGTGGTCTGGCAGCCATATTGGATCAAAGAAAAAAAATGTTCAAAAACAGAAGAGTTGGCTCGCAACAAGTGACTGAGCAGGGTAAGTATTCTATGAATACCATCTGGGTATATCAGTTGTTTGAGCATTACACCCCACCAGGCCTTCTTGGTACATAGCATGCCATCCCCATTTGGAGGTGGTGGCCGTCTTGTGACCTTGATATCCCGCAGGTCCGATCTGATGACATGCCTCCATCTCTTTCGTGGCCCCCTTCTTGGTCATGGTTGTATGAGCCAGCCAAAAAGGCATTTTTGTGGGATGCGATCTCCAGGCATCCGCACAAGGTGACCTAACTACCATTCCAGATGATGTGCCACCACTTTCTGAGCGATGTCACGTTTCAGAGGATTCTTTCCTCTTGAGGTGATAATCAATGGTCTGTGTTTGTGTTTGCTGTAGTTGTTTTCCACGTTGTGTTGCCATTTTCCACAGTTGGTTTTAGAATAGTGAGGAGAGCTGAGGTCCTGATGGATGTGTCAAATATATGACAGTTAATTATCGTGCCTCCACGGAACCATTTTATCTCTGCGTTCTTCCATCTCGAGGCGATCAAAGTCCTGATGGATATGCAAAATATGACATTACTTCCTTCCTCTGCAACGCAATGTTCATAAACCAAGCAATTAAATTGTAAAGTATATCCACAAGCTTGAATTACCACACCATAATCTATGCATGACAAACTCTCGCTTTACTGTAACGGCTCTGCACTCTTTAAGAAATGACCCCAACTATCCTTGGAAGCTTTCATTTGTTTTTTTTAATCAGCTAATAAAATCAGTCACCACCTCGAAGGGGGAAATCGATCCGAATTACAATAGTCTAAAGGGGCACGTACATTTATGGAAATAACTTGAGCGTCAAATTCAATAAAATAACCACAAGTAAAATCAACCACAGAAAAAGGAAAATTTTCCCATCTCATGTTCACAAAAACAACTAGAACGGCACTCGGTAGTGCGCATACCTCCACCAGGCTGAAAAGTTTACGTTTTGCATCCCACTGATAGGCCGGATCTGGATTCGCACCTGAACCAAAATCTAATCGGCTTGTTCTCGTCACCGAACCAACTCATCCACCAAGTTTAGTCATAACCCGTCCATAACTTTTTTAATATCATGTTAAACATCGCTTTTCACCCTATCTCTCAATGGTGAAGAATCACTTTAAAAACAAGGATGGCACTCAGTAGAGAGCAAACCTCTGCCAGGTGAACAGTTTACGTTTTGTATCCCAGGGTAAACCAGAAAATCACATTTAATCAAAATCATCCGTCCACAACTTTTTGAGATATCCTGCTATATTTATAAGTATATTATTTATATATATATGTATATATATCCTGCTATTGGCACTATCTCCCAATGGTGAAGAATCACTTAAAAATGAAATAATTCTCCTATCCGAATACATATTGAGATCTTCACCAAAATCGAATCGCTTAGTTATTGTGACACACCTAAACTCTCCACCAAGTTTCGTCCAAATTCTTCAATAACGTTTTGAGATATCCTGCTATATGTCGGTTTTAGCCCTATCACTCAATGATGAAGAATCACTTAAAAATTATAGTAGCCGGATCAGAATCCGGATCTTCACCAAAATGTAATCATTTCGTCCTTGTCACATACGCTACATCTCTGCCAAATTTTGTCTGAATCCATCCACAACTTTTTGAGACATCTCGTTCACAAAAAAAAAAGACAGTTGAAAAATTACTCATAGAGCGACACTTGGCAAAAGAGAACAAGGTAGAATGGCACTCAGTAGAGCATCCTTTTGACCTCACAAATAATTGGTGGTTGAATTATGTGAGCTGACATGAAAATTATATTCAGATTTCAAGTCAATCGGATGAAAATTGAGGATTTTAGAAATTTGAAAAGGTTGTTGAACTTTTGGCCTATGTTGACCCTTTTGGCCAATGTTGATCTCAAAAATAGTTAGTGGTTGAATTCAGTTAATTGATGTAAAAATCCTATTCAAATTTCAAGTCAATCGGATGAAAATTGAGGATTTTAGAAATTTGGCCTATGTTGACCCTTTGGACTATGTTGATCCTTTTGGCCAAAAAAATTAATAGGATTCTGTCGGACAACGAACTCTACCATTTGGTGAAGTTTCGTGAAGATCGTTTTAAAATTGTGACTTGTATGCAAGTATAAGTGAGCGGACAGACAAACAAACACACAAGCCAGAGTGATCAACATACTTGTCCAAAAATTTTTTTTTGCCAAGTATCAAACAAACAGACAGGAGTGAAAACATAACCTCCATCCACCTTCGGTGGTGGAGATAAACATAACCTACATCTACCTTCGGTGGTGGAGGTAAACATAACCTACATATACCTTCGGTGGTGGAGGTAAACATAACATACATCTACCTTCGGTGGTGGAGGTAAACATAACCTACATATACCTTCGGTGGTGGAGGTAAACATAACCTACATCTACCTTCGGTGGTGGAGGTAAACATAACCTACATCTACCTTCGGTGGTGAAGCTAAACATAACCTCCATCCACTTTCGGTGGTGGAGGTAAACATAACCTACATCTACCTTCGCTGGTGGAGGTAAACATAACCTACATCTACCTTCGGTGGTGGAGGTAAACATAACCTCCAACTACCTTCGGTGGTGGAGGTAAACATAACCTACAGCTACCTTCGGTGGTGAAGGTAAACATAACCTCCATCCACTTTCGGTGGTGGAGGTAAACATAACCTACATCTACCTTCGGTGGTGGAGGTAAACATAACATACATCTACCTTCGGTGGTGGAGGTAAACATAACCTACATCTACCTTCGGTGGTGGAGGTAAACATAACATACATCTACCTTCGGTGGTGGAGGTAAACATAACCTCCATCTACCTTCGGTGGTGGAGGTAAACATAACCTACATCTACCTTCGGTGGTGGAGGTAAACATAACCTCCATCTACCTTCGGTAGCGAAGGTAACTACTCAGCAGTGATTAGAACACCGACACAAATTCCAGCTGCTTTGACCAATAATTCAAATCAATTTTCGTTCGATACTTTAACTGCTGCTTTGGGGAGCTTCACTTACATTAAATGCCTCCTGATGTGGTTGCTCTTCAAGCAGTACCAGAGTCCAAAGGCACTTTACAAAGGATATCAATGACAATCAACTAGGTAAGGCCTTAATGAACAATAACACTATGGATGAGTTAGTGGCTCCACTTCATATTTCTTGGTGAATGCCGTCACCATCATTGGCATCGCCAACAAAGAGGAGGCACGGGGCCTGTTTATCTTTCATCGCAAACAGGTTAAGGCCTGTCTTGCTCTACTGTGCCATTAGGCCTTTTGCCCTTGCCCTTCCATCGCCCTTCCATACTGCAAACATTGTTTAAGTAACTGTTTAACCTTCCAAAATATACACTGACTACACACCTTCACTGTATCCTTTTTCTCACACCTCTGGCATGCTTGCCCGAGTCCATATGATCCCACTCTTCATGTGGGGCACCACGATGGCAGTGCACCACATATTGTAACATCTCCCATGCCTTACTTGTGACGTTTTCTATCCCTAAGAACCCCTCTTCACACTCACCCCTCTTACCTTCAAGTTTTCTCTGTCTCTCTGTCTGTTTCTCTCTCTCTCTGTCTGTTTCTCTCTCTCTCTTTCTCTTTCTCTCTCTCTCTCTCTCTCTTTCTCTTTCTCTTTCTCTTTCTCTTTCTCTTTCTCTCTCTCTCTCTCTCTCTCTCTCTCTCTCTCTCTCTCTCTCTCTCTCTTTCCTCTTTTCCTATTCATCCACCCAGCTGCTTGTGTCTAGTTGTTTTCACATCCCTTGACTACCAGGATGCGTTACACACTTCTATCATCCTACATCACCTTGCTCTTCCATGAACCAAGATTATGTAAACAAACACAACCTCATTGTCTATGCTGTAACAAGGCAATCTATCCACTAGTGATGTGTCAGAGACAAATACAAAGACTCATGAGGAAAAAAATTCCCTCCAGAATGGAACGAATCATTAAAAAAAACAGGGGTGGATGTTGTTGTTGTTGTCATTTTTTATGGAGCCGATGGCTGCTGGTTGCATTATCTTTCTGTAATAACAGCTGTGCTGATGATGCAGTTTAATTTACCTGTTACTAATCATCTGGTTCTTGTTTTTCCAGCCTTGGAAGGATGTCAGGCTTAGTCAACCCACCTGCTTATTCAACAGGTGACAGGGGCTTGAACTCAAGACTCTAACATATTTAGCCAGCCATCTTAACCGTTAAACCAACACCAGGCTAGGGGTGGCTGGGAGGGGGAGATAAGTGATAGCTTAATTAAACGTACAATTGAATTCAAAGCATCTATGGCTGTGCACGATGACAGCTTCCCACTCGTTTCAAACATTCTTTGGCTTGAGGTTGGAACCAACTATTTCTGTAGTGACGTTTCAATTTCAATTTCTGGAGTGACTGCAATGACCAACCACTCTTTCAAACTAGATGGTATTCATAGAATACTCACCCAACACAGTTAAGTTGGTGCGAGCCAACTCTTCTGTTTTTGAAGGTTTTTTTTTTTGATCCAATATGGCTGACAGACCACGTGAGCGATGACATCAGAAATTTATATTCACTAATATAATTGCTGCATAGATCACGCTCAATACATTTCAAACTGATCAGACTAAGCGTTGTCCCTGTCGAATTATGACGTCATAATTATGGCACCAATGATGTCGTCGGCAACAACACTTTCCCTCCAGAATGCCCATGCGGAGTTCTTTACAATGAGCCACATTTCAATTTTTTCCATGAAGCGGTTTTAGACAGATATCGGTGCACCTTTTTTCGATTTTTCCAAGATGGCGCTTGTACCACGTGACCCATTATGTCATAGTTATCATTAAAAAATTCGACCAGAGGATGTGCTCCTATGGTCAAAAGTTCGTGTCCATCAGACTAACAGTTGCAGAAAATTTTGTTTTTCATACTGATCAGATCAAACATTGTACTTGTCTCAATTTTCGAATTATGACGTCATAATGAAGGCACCCATGAGTAGGGGGAAAAGGGGGGTTCTGAGGCACATTAAATTTAACATTGAAGTCAATGGGGAAAAAGGGAAAAACTTATTGATTCACATCCCCTCTCTCATAAAATTACACCCCCTTTTCTCTCAAAAAATTGCGCCCCTTTTTACCCTCACCTGAGGAGAGGGTATTTCATTTGAGTCTGTTTGTCTGTTTGCCCGCACAGAATAAATATGATTTTCTCTGCAACCGTTGGTCCGATTGACAGCAAATTTTCACTCAAAAATTGCGCTCCTTTTGGTGCAACTCCACCTGTAGAATGTTTTTAATGATAATTATGACGTCATCGGTCACGTGGTTTGGCCGCCATATATGTTTTAACACAAAAGCCTTTAAAAACCACTGAAATTACACCCCCTTTTCTCTCAACAAATTGCACCCCTTTTCTCCCTCCTAAGCCACGCCCACTTTTTACTAAGCCCCGCCCACTTTCCCTAAACCTTGACCATGGCTTGAAATTCCAGGCATGCCAGGCTTAAAAAATTACACCCTTTTTCTCCCTGCATTTAACTTATTAACTCCCCCCATTTTTCATTATACTCACACAGAGACCCAACAAATATTTGTGTTTCATTTTTAGGTAATAACTTAATTCTCTTAGAAGAACAATCACCATCTAGAATATTGACAAGTGTTATATTAGAATTTAACTCTCGGTTTAGGTATCGCCGTTGAGCTGATATGAAATGATAAACTTCTCTTAATGACCTCGTCTTGAATGACCCCTCCCGAACCACATACCATTTTAAGATTATAGTAAATTATTTTCCCCTCAATCTCTTGGCAATCACTTTTTAGCCGCGTCGCAGACGCTGCTCATAGAGTGCCCTCTGCTGTTGTTGTTGTTGTTCTTCTTCTTGTTCTTCTTCTTCTTGTTGTTCTTGCAGAGAAGACAAAACCTCAAAGCTCCACCCATCTGGGAACCATAGCTCCACCCATTTTGGGAGAGGCTTCATATAAACAAATATCCACCATTTTATTAACTCGCATAGCTTTGAGGCCTGTTTTGTAGGCCCGTGGTGTCTTCCTCTCTCACACAGTTTTATTTCAAATCAAATTCGATATATCATTTCATTTTTCACAGTCGCTAACATAGTTTTAGACTCAGTTGAAAAAAAACGTGAAGAAAATCCGATGAAAGTTGCTCTTTATAGAACGAAATGAATTCTCAAAGGCCTGTAACTTCAAGTCCATTGAGATTTTTTTTTTTTAAATCGCGGCATGGTCAGTCATACACCGCCCGAAATAACAGACGGGAAAATGCCGAGATATATTGTTTTTTTTAAAAATCGCGGCATGGTCAGTCATACACCGCCTGAAATAACAGACGGGAAAATGCCGAGATATATATATTTTGTTTAAATCGCGGCATGGTCAGTCATACACCGCCTGAAATAACAGACGGGAAAATGCCGAGATATATTAAAAATTCGTCCATTTGATGATAATCGTCACGATGAAATATTTAATTTATACGTCGTCACAATAATGTGGAGAGAGGAGATAGCTTCGTTCACGTGTCGCCACATATGGGAAATTGCCGAGATATATATATTTTAAATCGCGGCATGGTCAGTCATACACCACCTGAAATAACAGACGGGAAAATGCCGAGATATATTAAAAATTCGTCCATTTGATGACAATCGTCACGATGAAATATTTAATTTATACGTCGTCACAATAATGTGGAGGGAGGAGCATAGCTTCGTTCACGTGTCGCCACACACCGGAAATTGCCGAGATATATATTTTTTAAATCGCGGCATGGTCAGTCATACACCGCCTGAAATAACAGACGGGAAAATGCCGAGATATATTAAAAATTCGTCGCCACACACAGGAAATTGCTGAGATATATTTTCACTTTGCACAAAAATAACATCAAGTAATCGAATCAATAGGAATGTCCTGTGCCTATAACATCGACGTTATAGGCACAGCTGCATCTAGGCATTGCGTAACATCGACGTGGCTTTTGTTTTAATTAAAACTTTTTGTACTTGTTTGTCTAATAAATACAATGTTTCAAAACACAAAAGACAAATTTCAATCAATCTCCTCATTTAAAAAGGATACTGAAATATATTGCACTGATGTAAAATTGAACAAAGATGATTACAATAACTTTTGGATAAAACCTATAATGAAGGATAATATGAGCTACTCAATACCTTTTAAAGGAAGAGCATTCTCTGTCTTTGGGAAGTCGTCAATTAAAGTAGTTATAACAAAAGTTTCACCACTATTTATGGAGATTTATAATAAACTAGAGGAGGTAATGCAACATGTAAAAGTATCAAAAAATAAAACTCTTTACTGAAGCACCCGAAAAGGAGGATAAAACTATTAGCTCCAAACACGGTGAAATTTGTATTTTTTTAAATAACCCCAATGATGTTAATCTTGATGAAATGAAAGATGTTAATATATCAGGAGAAATGTAATTTCACTCAATAGTAGTTAGGAACCATTTTAAAATTACCTTTAATATTAAAAATATAGAAGTTGAATCTGTTAATGAAAAAAAGTATATGGATATAGACGGTGATGTTTTTCTGCTAATTAAATATGAGCCATTATTCAAGTGAAGATTTTGTTGAAGTGATGATAGTGGTAGTGAGACTTTGTCTTCGCAAGACAGTTATGATACTGAGAGTTTGTGTTCTAATGATAGCTATTAAAGTAGTTTTATAGATGATGATGATTATGAAAGCACCGATTATAGTGAAGATGATTTTTAGTTTAAGTAATCTTTTACTATATAAATATGATAAATCCAAACGACATGCCAGATCTTGAGCCTCTTGAATTTCCTGATTCTCCATATGATAAATTTGAGAATTGTGCGGCTTATAATAGAGTGGGATTAAATACAGAGTCAAAAGCCCAGAAACAACGTTTATTCTGTGATTATCTTTTAATTAATGATGACAAAAAAAAAAAAATATATATATATATATATATATAACTTTTAAATTAGAACCAAAAATGAATTACTTTACAAGATTAATAAGAGAGATGAATGTTAAGTATTATAATGATAATACACCATTTCTTACAAGGGAAGAGACTATTTGTATTGAGGAAATGTATAGGGGTTTAATGAAATTTATTATTCAAAATAATTTCAATAGAAATGTTAATACAAGATACTTTATAAATAAAATAATGGATTATTTTGAAATTAAACCTGAACTCAGGATAAAATATAGAGTTTCTAAAAAAGCTCATGAAAAGTTAAATGACTTGTTTTCCAAATATATAAATGAATGATTTTTTACCCGTTTGGGAAAACAAGATAAAATTTAACAACCATAAAATCTTCCAAATTCATTAAGATGTCTAATAGTTGGTTCAAGCGGATGTGGAAAAACCTGTTTGCTTTTAAAGATGCTCCTTAACCCCAACTTTTTAGATTATAATAATTTAATAATTTTCACAAAGTCAAGTTTTCAACCCAAGTATCAACTACTATCACAAGGTTTCAATGCGGGCCTTCAAAAAGAAGATATAATTGGTTTATTTAAACTTCAAAACAAACTAAATGATTATAACATTGAAGATATAATACAACTATTTTGTGAAACACAGAAATCAAAACCAAAACCAAAACCAAAACCAAAACCCATAACTTGTATTCTCAGTGATAATACGGATGATATACCTTCACCCCAAGATTTAGATAAATCAAAAAAGAACCTCGTTATCTTTGATGATTGTGTTAATGAGATAAACCAAACGGTTATGGATAGCTACTATACAAGAGGGAGACATTCTTCTTGTCATTGTATTTATCTCAGTCAACCATACTTTCAACTCCCTCGTCGCTCAATACGAAACAATGCCAATACTTTTATTTTATTCAAGTTAAATTCAATAGATGTAAATAATTTTTGGAGAGATTATTGCTCTACGTTATGCAGTAAAAAAAAGAATTTGAGGCTCACACGAAACACACGATTGGAAAATATAAATATATTGTTGTGAAACAAGATGAGATACTAAATGATATTTTTCAATAAATAAATACATGAAAATGAATGCACAAGAAAGAGCAAGAAGATTTAAGGAACATCAGGAGTTAGTTTCAAAAGTTGCAAAGCAACAGTTAGAGATAAAGAAGAAACGCAGACAGAAACTAATGGGTGATGAAGCATTTGAAAGAAAACAAGAGAAATTTTTCAAACCGCTTTTAAAAACTTCCCAACAAAAAATGATTTCGTCTACAGTTCCTGCGATATAATATACTCCGAAGAAACTTCAAATGCTCAAAGATTTTAGTCAATTGACGGAGCAAGAACTTGGAGATATAGGAGAATTAGAATATGAGGATGAAGGATTATTTCGGCAACTTGAGGTGGTAAATCAACCTCCCAATTATATTGTGGAAGCTCTTCAAAACAATGAATATTCGGCAGATTCAAAAACCCGAGCAGGTCTCATTCCAACAGAAGAACCAGCACAGTTCTATCTTGTTAAAGAAAAGGTATTGACAAATAATGATAAATTGATGTTCTTAAGCTCTGCTCAACCAAATGTTAAAGTAACCCCCAGATTAATGTTTCTTCCAACAAAAGACGGTCTACACCGACCAGAATCATCATATTATGATACACCATTGAATATGAAAAATGAAGATGATAGGTTATATATTGATTTACTAAACTCACTTGATTATGGAGTTTCTGTTGCTGGTAAAAGTAAGAAGAATGAGAAGGAAAAACATATTATTGATGCTTTAAGCAAGCTTGGTTTAGTCTCGGGTTCGGGTTTTAGCTTTCTTCCAAATGACCCATCACAATTAGTTAATATGCTATTATTGCTGTTAGGTAGTAAGAAGGCTGGGAACAACAATTGTTTTAATGAAGCCTCAGCCATTTTAGATCAGTTGATGAATATGAAAATAATTAATAAATGTCAATACAAAGATATTTTATTACATATTAAATAAGATGAGAAGCACAATTCTTAGTTTTAATTTCACAATGAGTGATTACACAGCTTCATTCCCTTACCCACTACAACTTGACCCCACAAAAAGAACATGAGGCTTCTTTGTTGTCAATGGAAATTTCCAATACCCTTTTTAATATCACAGAGAAAAATAACAAGTTTAGTTATGATTCAGGAAGCGGATACAAAACTAAAGCAGTTTCATCCGGAGCATACGATATTTCTCAAATATCTTCTGAAATTTCTCGCTTTATGAAAGACACAGGGTGATGAACCAAAAAATATTGTAATATATATTCAAAAACATACTTCAAAATCAACTATTAAACTTAAAAATAACAAGTACACATACATTCAAAGTACACCGCCCCCATGCCAAATAATTAAATATCCTACAGCGCGGCATTGCCGGGGCGCCTCTGGTGCCCGGCAATACCGCAGTGCAGCTCATAGAGGCTGCATTTGTAGGGAGAGGTGTACACTAATTGATTGATTAATTGTATAATGAAAATCAATAAAAGATTATCACAAAATATTTTCTTAATCAATTGGCTAATACCATAACTAAACCACTAGTGCTTCATCCGAAGATGTATCTTTTAGAAATTTAATCAAATAAGTCATGAATAAAAAATGAAATAATTAATTGATTAATCAATAAGTAATTCATCGATTAATCAATAAATAATGAATCGATGAAATGATTAATCAATAAATCAAAAATATCCTTGATATCCACATCACTTGGTCACTGTCAGGTCCAAATATTAGCTTCCCAGCTCAAAAGGTGCCTGAGATATTGGCCAAATGAGAAAGAAAATAAATAAATGATTAATAATGAAAATAAATAAATAATAATCATTAAAAAATTAAATCATCAATCAATTCGGTCACAGAACACATAAACCACCACCATTTCATCAGAATCTGTAACTGGTTTTTTTTTTTTTTTTTACTAATTAATCAAATAATTAAATAATTAATCGATTCATTGATTAATTGATTAATCAATAAATCAAAAATATCTTTGATAGCCACATCACTTGGTCACTCATGTCCAAATATTAGCTTCTGAGCTCAAAAGGTGCCTGAGATATTGGCCAAATGAGAAAGAAGATAAATAAATGATTAATAATGAAAATAAATAAATAATAATCATAAAAAAAATTAAATTATTAATCAATTAGGTCAGTGAACACATAAACCACCACCATTTCATCAGAATCTGTAACTTAAAAAAAAAAAAAATTGTCATTAATCAAACAATTAAATAATTAATCGATTAATTGATTAATTGATTAATTAATAAATCAAAAATAGCCTTTGCAGCCAAATCACCTGGTCATTGGCATGTCCAAATATCAGCTTCCTAACTCAAAAGGTGCCTGAGTTAATGGTCAGAAGAGAAAGGAAATTTGATTAATTAAATAAGTACTTAATTAAAAACTTAATTAATCGCTAATAATTAAATAACTCATCAATTAATTGATTAATCAAAAAACAAAAAATACCGTTTTTGACAAAGGACTTGCTCACGATTGTGCCGAAATTTCAGCTTCCTAGCTCAAAGGATGGCTGAGATATCGCCCGGAAAAACAAACAAGAAAGAAAACAAACAAGAAAGAAAACAAACAAACAGAGTGAAACTGAGTACTCCCTTTCAGCGTGCGTCACTGCCAAGCCCCCTTCGGTGCCCAGCAATGACGATTTGCAATGCCTGGAGATGGCATAGGAAAGGTGCGGTGTACAATTATGAAGTTGATTTCACGGTTGAAAATTCATTCAGAGAGCTATTGGGTTTCTCTTCAAAAAAGATTGAAACTAACGGGACGTTTTACAGTGATAATGTCATTCAAATATCCTCCGGTATAAATTCGGTGTTAATTAATTGTGATTTGATTGATGGTGCTTTTAACGATGGAATAAGAACAAATACAATATTTTCATTCAGCGCATACTCAACCCCGATTGGTTATAAATTCAATATGGCACCAAAAAATCTTGTCTATTTACCGGTGTCAGGAAAAACCATTTATGGAGTAAATTTTAGGATAACCGATCAAGATAATCATATGATTTCCTTTGATGAAGAAATTATATCCATCAGAATTCACCTCCGTGAAGTTTTCCAATAAATAAATAAATAATGGTTATTGTAAGAAAACACCAGTTGGGAAAATATAAAATAATTACAAAAAATGGGGATGGGATGTTCCTTTCACCATACCATAAGGGTGAAGGCATGTTTCTTGGTAGAGGATACTATAAACCTAAGAGACAAATGGGTATAGGACATCAATTTAGAAATAAAGGAGATGGGATAATTGATACTCTAATGGGTATTGGTTCAACCATTCTTAAACATAAAGACCTAATTGGTTCAACTACTTCTGCTGTGGGAAATGTAGCAGGTGCTATAAAGAGTATAAAATATGCTCAAAAGGAGTCTCATAAATTACAAGCAATCAAAGAAACTAAAAAAGGCAAAACTCAACTATCTTCACAAGAACGACAAAAAATCATTCAAATACTTGGGTCTGGGTCTCAACAATTTTAATGCCATATAAATACAAGTATGGAAGCGATTGATAGTATCTATGATTTGGATGATACGATTATCATTTCAAACTCCACTAAAAAGGAACACTATTATAAGGTAAATGCTATAACAGGAAAAGACTGGAATTCAAATGGAACAAAAAGTTTTGAAATAAATAATCAACAAACTTACTTGAATCTAGCTGATAGTTTCTTGTTGTGTAAATTTAAATTCAATAAGGCTGCGAATAATACTGATGCTACATTCGTAAATGATTTCTTCTGGAAAATGTTTGATAGTATTCGTTTGTATATTGGAACGCAAGAAGTGGAAGCGGTTGATTATGTCTCTGCTACATCTGAAATGATGAAATTTACACTATATTCGTTTATTGATAGAATGGGTAAAGGAGCTGTTGAAGGTTTTATTCCTGATATGTCAACGGGAACTAATGCTGACCCTGGTTACAGTCAAAGGAAGGCAATGTATAATGATGAAACATAAGCAGAGAATAGTTTTACCGTAGCAGTACCTCTTAAAGGTATATTTGGATTTTGTGATTATGATAAAGTTTTGTATGGACTTAAAATTAGATTTCAACTACAAAGGAATGATAATGTAAATAGATTGCTTTTTGGGACTGCTAATGCTTTCGGTGCTAATAATAAATTTGTTATTAATGATTTGTGTTGGTATATCAGCGAATATACTCCTAATCTTAAAATGGAAGAGATGTTGAATAGAAGACTTAACTCAAAGAAACCGCTAAATGTATCATACCTTAAAAGAAGCTGTCAACACGTTAAACTGGGAAGTTAGGTGTTCTTCAAGGAAAGCCACGATACCTATGGCTCATTTTTAAGAAACCAGATGGAGATGAAGGTACTGATAAGAATAATGCGCTGAGTGATAATGCTAGGGTGAAACAACTTCAGGTTTCTCTGGATGGGATGGTACATTTTACCCATGAGATAGATTGGAAATTGATTGGGAAAAAAATGATTATGCGGAAGCCTACAAGTCTTACCAAAAGGTGTGTGACGATAATCAAGACGGTAATCAAGAATCAAGAATCAAAAGCAACGGTAATCAAGAGCCCATTTTGGATATGACTGCGTTTCAAAAACTTTATACAAACTACGCAATTGACCTGAGTTCTCAAAAGGAAACTATAAAGTCTAATAGAGTGGATACTTCTCTATACATTGAAAGGGCAGAGAGTGAAGAAGTCGATACATATTGTTTGCTTTTGGAAGAAAGAATTGCAGATTAATACAGATAATGGTGTCATGATGAATATGACAGAGATTTTTCTAACAAATAAATGAGTGCTAAAGCAGCAACTGATGTATATGTTAATAAAATCAATCTTGATAAACTATCATCTAGTATTCAAAATCAAAAGCCTTGTATTGTTAATGTAAATACAATTCAAAGAAAAGGAGCAGTAAGAATTGATGTTTTACTCACAAGAGAGCAGGTGAAAACACTAAATGATACTGGCTCACTTAAATTAAAAATATCAAAACCTATGCTAAAGAAATATTCAATAATAGAGACCAGAGGAGGATTTCTCCCATTTCTAATTCCTTTATTTGCTGGTTTAAGTGCGGCGGGAGCATTGACGGGTGGTATTTCAGCAGAGGTAAAAACTGCTAACGAAAGGAAGGCACAACTAAAAGCTCAAAAATAATTGGAAAGACATAACAAGGAGTTGGAGAAAGAAATTAGTGGAAGTGGTGTAATTGTAGATTTTGCTGAAAAGCTTGAAAACCTACCTGATAAAGCGAGATTGTTAGTTGGAGATATGCTTTCTTCTATCGCACAGGCGGGTGTTAAACTAACTAAAAGGGGTAATGGATTATATCGTTCTCATAAATAAATGGATAAATGGTTTAAACAATTTGGAAAGAATACAACGTCAAATGTAGAACTTGCTAAGTATTGTAAAAAACTAAAAATTTATAATGTGGTTAATTGTATGAGAGATGAATTAACAAAGTTGTCCAAGAATACAAAGAATATTATCCAGCTGGATATTCGAAAAACCATTTTTACTTTAAGCACAAATATATAGATAAAAGAGAAAAGATTCTACCCGGGCATTCGAAAAACCATTTTTACTTTAAGCACAAATATATAGATAAAAGGGAAGTGATTACAGCCGGATATTCGAAAAACCATTTTTACTTTAAGCGAAAAAATATCTATAAATTACGAGATTTTCATCAAGAAAATTTTATTTTAAGCGAAAAAATATCTATAAACACGAGATTTTCATCAAGAAAATTTTATTTTAAGCGAAAAAGTATCTATAAATTACGAGATTTTCATCATGAAAATTTTATTTTAAGCGAAAAGGTATCTATAAATTACCACGAGATTTTTAGTTTGAATAAAGTTTTACTATATAAAGATGGTGAATACAACGTATTGCGACGTTTGTAATCATGAATATAAATATTATAAAAACCACCTTCAAACCCACAAACACACATTTAATTTACTTCATCTACTATCTCCTCTTGAGAGAGAAACAAAACATTGTGATGTCTGTTCTAAGGATGGCTTGAAGAAAAGTTTTCCCAGACATCTTCAATAAAAAAAACACAAGAAGAATGAAGAGACAGTTGTATACTCTATTAACAAAAAACAAAACTCTGATGAAGCATTTAAGGGACATATTAAGATAAGGCTTTTTGAGTTTGGAACTCCTGGACCAAAATCAATAGCTGAGGTGATTGAGATGGTTAAACCTGCTGTTGAAACACTTGCAAAAGATACGTTGACTGAGATGAATACTTTAAAGATTGATATGGGGGTAAAAATGGGTATGGTAAAAGATGGTGTTGAAGAAACTCCCTATATGAGAACAGACCCTCACTTTATCACATCATTACAAGATTTCTTATCATCAGGTGTTTGTGGTGATCTTGTAAAACAAGAGCAGGATGTAGATAATACTGTGGTGGGTAGTGGATATAGTATTAGTAAAATCATTTTCTTAGATATACACATTCTGAAATCAGACCCTCTTAAAGCTTCTTCTTACATTGATTTACTGAGGGCTATAAAACTTTAAAAAGCGGTTGTTAATATTCAAAACAAAGATAATAAATGTTTTCTGTGTTCTGTTCTCGCTCACCTTCATCCCCCACATTGGAACCCTGAGAGAGTATCACATCTTACTATAATTCACCAAATGTCTGTCTGTCCGTTCGAAGGTACCGTAAAAACTGCTGAACCGATCGCAAAGATATTTTGGGTGGATAATCCTGGGATCCCCAGGAGTAAAATAGGCTATTTAGTTTTCCCAATTTCAGCTTTGGTCTCCAGCATTCTCAGGTTTGGACTCCGCATAACATTCGCGTATGCATGATGTTCATTGTGACGATGTTTCCATTGTGACGACTAGCAACGGTACCTGCCCTATGGGCGGGGCTTCAATTGGGAAGCCCAAATCAAAAGGCTAAATATCAGAAATTGAAGGCTTTTTTTCTTTTAAACGATTTATATAAACATCCGTTAAATCTCGTTCGGTGCAGCCGTTTGTGCAGCACCCGGGAAAATAACGTCATGCGGGAGCAAGTATCAGCAGGATGTGGCAGTGTGGAACCCAGAGCCCCGGATGGCCTCTCCTCGGAACCGGGTGGGCTTCCCAATCCTTCTCTTCTTAAAATGAACAAACCGTTGGGCCGCTCTGTTCATCTTCGTGATGTCATCAAAAAAACCTTATTCCTCTCTCGTCGTGATCATGACAAGATTCCGGACAATTTGCCCAATTCAGAGACAAAGCACTGCTTAGCTGCAGGTTTGTGTTCTGATTCATATTTCAATTCATGTTTGTGCTCAAAATATAACATTCAATTGAAATTAAGTAGTTCCGCATTCATACACTGACGTCTGTAGACAGACCGACAGACAGACAAATTTAACCAATTGCTGAACTCTGATTTTCGCTTGGTGCTCGTGGGGTAATAACCCTGTCCATTGCCTCAATTTGCGTTTTTATTTTAGTTTCTCCACTGATCTTTCTAATCTTACTATAATTCACCAAATGTCTGTCCCTCTGTTCCCAGGTACCGCAAAAACGACTGAACCGATTGCAACGAAAATTTGGGTGGGTAATCCTGGGACCCCCTGGAGTAAAATAGACTATTTGTTTTCCCAATTTTTTCAATTTTCCAGTTTTCCAAACACTATGGAATAATATTTACCGATATGAACAGTGATGTAGCTTTTATTGAAATTCTACAAATACTGTTTAGATTTTTATGATTTGCATGTGATATGATTTAACGGATGTTTATATAAATCGTTGAAAATTAAAAAAAAGCCTTCAATTTCTGATATTTTGCCTTTTCATTTGAGCCTCCCAATTGAAGCCCTGCCCATAGGGCGGGTACTGTTGCTAGTTTTAGAAATTTGAAAAAAATGGTTGACCTTTGGCCTATGTTGACCTTTTGACCTCAAAAATATATAGGATTTTGTCGGACCACAAACTCTACCATTTGGTGAAGTTTCATGAAGATCGGTTTAAAATTGTGACCAGTAGGCAAGTATAAGTGAGCGGACAGACAAACACACAAACACACAACCAGAGTGATCAACACTCCGGAGTGATCACCGGAGTGATCAAAATGCAAATTTTTTTATTATTTTTTTGGCCAAGTTATAAACTGTGTCAAATGCAATACCCTCTCCTCAGGTGAGGGTAATAATAAAAGCTGGTCCGTCCTCAAGAGTACACTGTGATGCAAGACTAAGTGTCTACAAAATTAGAAGCCATGATGATTGAGAATATACAGGTATAGGTAGTCTTTGTGCAGGTCTCGGTGGCTTTCAAATGGCATTTGCCCCAAACTCAGTGGCTGCGTTTGTCTCGTCGTTTCGATGTGTGAGTGGCAGCTCCATTACGAGCCTTAGACCCTGTATAAAAACAAACCGGAGCACCCAATTTAAGTTTTTATGCACCCTAGCCTGAAACCCTCGATTTGTTTGTTTCAACTTTCACCATGCCAGACATTCCATTAAATAAATAGCCCTGAGTGGGCTGACGGTCACCTCTTGAGCTTGTAGTTCAGACCTCTGCTGATTTGGGGTAACCACCCTGGGAGACCCCTGATCCCATTGG
Organism: Myxine glutinosa; assembly: GCF_964187855.1. Lineage (NCBI taxonomy): Eukaryota > Metazoa > Chordata > Myxini > Myxiniformes > Myxinidae > Myxine > Myxine glutinosa. The sequence continues at coordinate 107,928,241 of NC_136261.1, read as the reverse complement.
AGGCACCATGTTCCGAAATGGAAAAATCGAAGCCCGAGCGATTTTGGGGGCTACTGTCTTGTATTCATTTGTCAAGTTTCAGAACAACCAGCTTAGGTGATTTAGGGAGGAGCAGCAAAAATATCAAAAAGTTAACGGATGGACAGACAGACATCCGGACATCACGAACCATTTTTAGGTCATCTCATCTCGAGTCTCGAAGAGATGACCTGAGATGGTGAAAAGGCCGAAAAAAAAGCCTTGAAAAGCTGGAGGGAAGAATGAGATTAAAGAGTGTGGAAGGAAGTTTCACAATTGGGAAAATAGAGGAATAAATGAGTGGAGGTGAGGAGAGATTCTGGACCGAGGCAGTTTCACAAGGGCGGAGTTGCAGGTGGATCACGTACGTTCTGCAGATACCTGAGGGGTAGGGAGGCAGAGCACAGAGGGTGAAACACCAGAAATAGATGGTATTCATAGAATACTTACGCTGCACAGTCTTGAGAAGGACTTGGTGCAAGCCAACATCTTCTGTTTTTTAAGGATTTTTTTTGATCCAATATGGCTGCCAGACCAGTGACTGATGTCACTTTTGTCAAACTATATTTTCGAATTATGACGTCATAATGGAGGCACCTATGACATCATCATTAACATATCTTATTCCCCATGGGGTGTACTTGACAATGAGCCATGTTTCAATTTTTTTCCATTAAGCGGTTTGGGGGATACAGAGGTTAAAATTTTTCAAAGATGGTGTCCATTCCACGTGACCTTTGGTGTCATAATTATCAGCAAAAAAAATCGACAGGCGGAGGCGCTCCTACAGTAAAATTTCATGTCAATCGGACCAACGGTTGCCGAGAAAATGAATTTTTAAAATGCAGACACGGCACACGTACGGCACACAGCACACTTACTAACCCGATTGCTTAACCCCGCTTTTCGCTTCGTGAGAGCAGGGTAATATGGTGGAAGACAGAGAGACCACCGACATGTTGGCAATGGCGAAGTGATAAATCAATAGACTCAGTCTCACCGCACGAAGTCCCAATGATCTTGAAAGCCTTGGTTTCCATGGCGTCAAGCTGAGAAAGATGTGAGGCAGGAGCACCAGGCCAGAGGAGAGAGGAGTGCTCTATAAAGCTGCGGATGAAAGCCTTGTAGGTGGAGTGAGTGTGCCTAGAGATAAGAGCACTCGACTCTAAGCTGTTCGAATCTCGACGCAGCTACAAACCGCCATCTTGCTGTTTCAAAGGTAAAGTGATTTATCCGTGTGTGCCGTAAATAGCGGTCCAGGTCGCCGGTATTAGTTGGTGGATATTAAAGATCCCACGGTGTTCTTCACGAAGAGTAGATGAGTTATCGCCGGCATCCTGAACTCATTCCAAATTCCTGCTCTAACTACTGCTGGGAAGGCAATGGCAAAACCACCATGACCAACCACACATTATGGTACATGAGAATCAGAATCAGAGAATGACATTTTTAGGAATCAACTCACCCAATCGTCTGGTTAAGTTGTGACTCTCCATGAGAACAATCATTCTGAAGAGAGAAGTACCAGGATGTCTCTCACCGCAAAATTGCCTCCATCGTAAAGGTGATGCCTCAAAATGCTCACGTACCTCACCGATAGTTTTTTTTTTCTTTGTATACAAGATAGAGGCTCGTGTAAGAGCTAACATTAATGACAAAAAAACAAACGGACACGTAAAACATAAAACATATGATAAAGGGAGCGGGAGAACAAGACGGAGAGCAGGGACATCGGGAGATCTGTGGGAGGGAGAGGGCTTGGGGGGAGGAGGCGTGGGAAGGGAGGTGCGGGTGGGAGAGGAAAAAAACCACATGGACACAGCTAGGACTTCCAGGAAAGAAGTCGGTATTTCAAAAAAATGGATGTGGGGTGAATTAATGAGGGTAGAAAAGATCAAGGTTTTGGATGGGGGAAGATAAGAGATGGTGGTGGACAGCTGTTTTAAAGACCTGGAGGGAGGAGTGGGATTGAAGAGAATGTGGGAGTTTGTTCCAGATGCAGGAGAAAGAGGAATGAAAGAGTGAAGGTGAGCAGAGTGTCTTGATTTTGGCAGTTTCACCATAAGAGGGTTGCTGGCAGATCTTGTGCGACCTGTAGGAATATTTGGGGGACAGAGCACAGACAGAGCTGGGGGAGCTAGGCCGGAGAGGAATCGGTAGAAGACAGAAAGACCACCAACCCTCCTGCGGTGAGAGAGTGAAACGCCCTCAGTTAGCTTCATCGCAGGAGATTCCAATGTTTCTGAAAGCTTTGGTTTGAGAAACACAGAAACAGGATTTTGAGTCGTTAAAAACAAGCCATGCAGCAAACTTTATCTTACTACAATTCAACAAATGTCCGTCCGTCTGTCTGTCCGTTTGAAGGTACCGCAAAATGGGCTGAACCAATCGCAACGATATTTTGGGTGGGTAATCCTGGGATCTCCAGGAGTAAAATAGGCTATTTAGTTTTTCCAATTTCAGCTTTGGTTTCCAGCATTCTCAGGTTTGGACTCCCGCATAACATTCGCGTTCGCATAACGTTCATTGTGACGATGTTTCCATTGTGACGACTAGCAACGGTACCTGCCCTATGGGCGCGGCTTCAATTGGGAGGCCCAAATGAAAAGGCTAAATATCAGAAAGTGAAGGCTTTTTTCTTTTAAACGATTTATATAAACATCCGTTAAATCTCGATCGGTGCAGTCGTTTGTGCGGCACCCGGGAAAATAACGTCATGCGGGAGCAAGTATCAGCAGGATGTGGCAGTGTGGAACCCAGAGCCCCGGATGGCCTCTCCTCGGAACCGGGTGGGCTTCCCAATCCTTCTATTCTTAAAATGAACAAACCGTTGTGCCGCTCTGTTCATCTTCGTGATGTCATCAAAAAAACCTTATTCCTCTCTCTTCGTGATCATGACAAGATTCCGGTCAATTTGCCAAATTCAGAGCCAAAGCACTGCTTAGCTGCAGGTTTGTGTTCTGATTCATATTTCAATTCAAGTTTGTGCTCAAAATATAACATTCAATTGAAATTAAGTAGTTCCGCATTCATACACTGACGTCTGTAGACAGACTGACAGACAGACAAATTTAACCAATTGCTGAACTCTGCTTTTCGCTTGGTGCTTGTGGGGTAATAACCCTGTCCATTGCCTCAATTTGCGTTTTTATTTTACTTTCTCCACTGATCTTTCTAATCTATATTATAATAGGCTACAGTGATTCTGTCTGTCTGTCTGTCTGGGGGTGTGGCTTACTCCGTTTACAGAGTAGCTCCACCCATTCTTGGAGAGGCTTCATGTAAACAAATATCCACCATTTTATTACCTCGAATAGCTTTGAGGCCTGTTTAGTTAGGCCCGTGCTGTCTTTCTCTGTCACAAAGGTTTAGTTCAACTCAAATTCAATATATCATTTCATTTTTAACAGTCGCTAACATAGTTTTAGACTCGGTTGAAAAAAAACGGGAAGAGAATCCCATGAAAGTTTCCGTTTAAAGAACGAAATGATGTCTGATTTAATTTTTATCGATGGTTTTAGACTCGATGTCAGAAATAATTGAGAACATTCACGCACACACGGGAAATTGCCGAGATATATTTTTTTTAAATCGCGGCACGGTCAGTCATACACCGCCTAAAATAACAGACGGGAAAATGGCGAGATATATTAAAAATTATTGGCGGACTTTTCCATTTGATGACAATCGTCACGATGAAATATTTAATTTATACGTCGTCACAATAATGTGGAGAGAGGAGCATAGCTTCGTTCACGTGTCGCCACAGACGGGAAATTGCCGACAGATATTTCTTCGTTATTATTTCATTCATCATTATTATACGGAAGTAAAGGTAATGCTGTTTAAACTGGCATTAATTCCATCATTGTTTTTTTTGTTTTTTTTCCGCACGAGTTCTCAAGGCTGAATCGCCTAAAATAACAGACGGGAAAATGCCGAGATATATAAAACAATCGTGACTCGGTTTCAAAAAACAGGAAGAAAATTCAATGAAAGTTACCGTTTATAGAACGAAATACATTTTCAAAGGCCACTCTAATTCACCATCACAGTCGCTAGGATGGTTCAAGTCTCAGTTTCAGCTAAAGTTGAGAAAATCGGCAAAATTTATTCCAACATCCCTTTTGAATGTGTTGACTGTTTCAGACTGTTGACTGTCATCCACCAATTTGGTTTCAGACCAGGTCACTCTACTCTGGACATGCTGCTTCTGCTGTCTCAACAATGGATGGAGGTCCTCAATGCCAAACAGGAAATTAGAGCTGTCACCCTTGACATATCACATGCCTTCGATACGGTCTGGCACCCCGCTCTGCTCACCAAACTCTCCTCCTGTGGTATCCATGGAAATCTCCACGCATGGCTTACTGACTTCCTCTCTAGTCGTAGTCAATGTGTGGCCCTGAATGGGTTTCTCTCATCTCCTCTTCCTGTTCAGGCTGGAGTTCCCCAAGGCAGTGTTCTGGGCCCTGTGCTTTTTCTGGTCTTCATCAATGATCTCTCTGACTCTCGTGAAAATCCTGTCTACCTCTTTGCTGACGACTCCACTCTCTGCCGCTCCATTCCTCATCCCTCAGATCTGCAGTCTGCAGCCTCCTCACTCTCTGCAGACCTGGACAAAATCACAGACTGGTCAAACAAGTGGAACATGTCTTTCAATCCTGACAAATCTCACACTCTTACGATGTCTCTCTGAAAAGACCGACTGGACAACCCTCCCATCCACTTTCTGAATAATCCTCTCCAAGAAGTTCTGTTACTCAAGCTTTTGGGTCTCACTATCTGCCATGATCTTTCCTGGGAAAACCACATTTCCAATCTGGCCTCCAAAGCCAGTCGCCGACTGGGCATCCTCCGTCGTGCTAACTCCTTCTTTGGCACACCTGAGCTCCTCACCACATACAAGGCTTTCATCCGCAGCTCAATGGAATACTGTTCTCCCCTCTGGGCTGGTGCTCCTGCCTCACACATAGCTTGGCTTTACGCTGCTGAAATCAAATCTTTCAGAATCTTTGGAATCTCCCGCAATGAAGCCAACTCCGAGGGCCTTTCACTTACTCACCGCAGGCAGGTTGGTGTCTTTCTGTCTTGTACCGTCTCCTCTCCGGCCTTGCTCCCCCAGCTCTCTCTGGGCTCTGTCCCCCAAATATTCCTACAGGTCGCACAAGATCTGCCTGCATCCCTCTTATGGTTAAACTGCCAAAATCAAGACTCTCCGCTCACCTTCACTCCTCTTTTCTCCCGCCTCTGGAACAAACTCCCTCACTCTCTTCAATCCCACTCCTCCCTCCAGGTCTTTAAAACAGCTGTTCACCACCTTCTCTTATCTTCCCCCATTCAAAACCTTGATCTTTTCTACCCCCGCTAATTTCACCCCAGATCCACTTTTTTGAAATCTTTGAATTGAAATTGAATTGAAATTGAATTGAAATTTCACCCTTGAAATTTTTTTGAATTTTGAAATCCCTGGTGTTGGGCTAGCGGCTAGGGTGCCGGCTTACGATCCTAGGATCCTGGGTTCGAATCCCGGTCGATCGCTGAATTAACGCCAGGGGGGTTGACTCAGCCTGTCATCCTTCCGAGGTCGGCTAATTGAGTACCAGTTCACTGGTAATTCCCTGTTTGTCGTTAAAGGCGGCAAAAAGGGTTGGCGTCAGGAAGGGCATCCGGCCGTAAAACATTGCTTCAAAAAGGGGACCGAAAAACAACAACAACCACGGTTCCCGAAAAAGGCCAACCCCCGCCTTGCGGGGAAAAATGGCCTCGAAAGGTGGTTTTTTATCCACTTTTTTGAAATACCAACTTCTTTCCTGGAAGTCCTAGCAGTGTCCTTGTGTTTTATACTTCTCCCACCCCCCCCCCCCTCCCCTTCCCACGCCTCCTCCACCCAAGCCCTCTCACAGATCTCCCGATGTCCCTGCTCTCATATGTTGTGTTTTCCCTTCTCTCCGCATCTTGTCTACCGCTACCCTTATTATATGTTTTGTGTGTCTGTTTGATTTTTCTTGTGTGATAAATGTTCGCTCTTTCACGAGCCTCGATCCTGCATACAAAAAAAAAAAAAACCTTTATGGGTCAGTTACTGTATCAGACAATGAATGCCTGTATAGTTATAGCATGGGCACTACTTAACACAAAGTGTCACACCCATGTGATCAAACCCGAGGATTAACACTATTTAATCGGATTTATTTATTTCTTAATCTCCAGAGCCCGTCGTTCATTGGGCATGTAATAATGATTAATTAGGATATTCACAGCCACCCCAACACACTCCAACTCATACTGGACCGATTTCAAATACAGCGTTGTCCATCTTGTCATATCACTTTGAATTACGTGATAAACATCAGAAAGTGAGGAGTGAGTTGGAAACGTGGGTGTAGCGAGAGTTGGGTCGTGAATCATGGGGGAGATAAGCAGATGAGAAGAGAATCATCCCACGCAGCTGGCAGTTCTTCGATTAGGTAATTCAAATGAAATATTGATGTGGCAAAGCAGAGGCGAGCCTCCACCATGGTGGAGACCTCTACTCAAAACTGCCCACACCATGCCAGCCATTGATATAAGACCGAATAGCTACCTGTATAGTTCACACTCGGAGCAGTGCAATGGGCTGGGGACGGTGCAAATAGTGCTATAAAAACGGGCTGCCTTTATTTTACTGGGCTTATTGCGATTTATGTAGCTTAGCAAAGCACGGGCTATAAAGGGAATTTCTACCAAGTCAGTTCTTTGGACCGCTTGTTACAAGCACCACCCTGCGGTTTGTGGCAACAGGCCTCAGACCTGGCCTTTAATATTCCGTCCTATAACCACGAGTCCAACTTTCTTTAACAAACTGAGAAACACAGGAATGAGCAGCACATTAAACAAAAGTCTGCTAACTGTGACTTCTCACAAAAGAGAATAAAATAAAAAAACAGGAAAATGACATTTAAAAACGGGGAAATAAAATAAAATAAAAAGAGAAAAATGAAATAAAATACAGGAAAATGACATTAAAAAACAGGGGACAAAAGAAAAAGAAAAATGAAATAAGATGAAACAGGAAAATGAAATAAAATAAAAAAACAAGGAAATGAAAATAAAAAACAGAAAAATAAAATAATAAAAAACAGGAAAATGATTTTTTTTTAAATAAAATAAAATAAAATAAAAAACAGAAAATGAAATAATAAAAAAAACAGAAAATAAAATAAAAATAAAAAACAGAAAATGAAATAAAATAAAACGCAGGAAAATGAATTAAAATAAAACAGGAAAATTAAATAAAATTAAAAAACAAGAAAATGAAATAACAAAATAAACTACAACGGTACTCAGTAGAGAGCATACCTCCGCCTGGTTTGCCATATCACTCAATGGTGAAGAATCACTCTTTAAAATTCTACGAGCCGGATCTGGATCCAGATCTTCACCAAAATAGAATCTATTCTTCCTTGTCAGACACCCAACTTGTCCAACAAGTTTCTCCAAATCCATCCATACCTTTTTGAGATATCCTACTTTTGGGTAGGATAGATATCTTGGCGTCTTAGATAGATATCTTAGATATCCTACTCTGTATCGTTTTTGGCCCCACCTCCCAATAGTGAGGAATCACTTAAAAATTAAATAATTCTCATATCCGAATCAATAATCAGATCTTCCCCAAAATCTAGTCGAATCGTCCTCGTCATACACCCAACCGTTCCACCAAGTTTCGTCCAAATCCGTCCACAACTTTTTGAGATATTTTGTTCATAAACAAACGGACAGACAGGGGTGAAAACATAACCTCCATCCACCTTTGGTGCCGGAGGTAAAAACAGGAAAATGATTTAAAATAAAATAAAATAAAAAACAGGAAAATAAAATAAAATAAAAATAAAATAAAAATAGGAAAATGAAATAAAATAAAATAACAGAAAATGAAAAAATTTACAGAAAAATGAAACGAGAAGATGTCATGTGGAGCACGATAATTGCAAAATCCGCCCCCCACCCCCAAGAAAAAAAATTCCATTGATACAGCAAATTGTCCATTTCATAAAGATAAAACTTGACAATCTTGATCAAAGCTTGGGTCAACAGGCAGAAAATTGATGATTTTTCAGATGAAAATGATGATTTTGTAAGGTTGACCTTGAGTTGACCTTTGACCTTTTGACCTCAAAAATATTTAGTTTTCCTAATTAGTGACTCAATGTGCAAATGCTGTTCAATTTTCAAGTCAATCGGATGAAAATTGAGGATTTTAAAAACTTGGCCTATGTTGACCTTTTGGCCTATGTTGACCTCAAAAATAGTTGGTGGTTGAATTCAGTGACCATATATGTAAATCCTCTTAGAATTTCAAGTCAATCAAATGAAAATTGAGGATTTTAGAAATTCGGCCTATGTTGACGTTTTGGCCTATGTTGACCTCACAAATACTTGGTGGTTGAATTCAGTGACCAGATATGCAAGTCCTCTTCAAATTTCAAGTCAATCGGATGAAAGTTGAGGATTTTAGAAATTTGGCCTATGTTGACCTTTTGGCCTATGTTGACCTCAAAAATACTTGGTGGTTGAATTCAGTGACCAGATATGCAAGTCGTCTTCAAATTTCAAGTCAATCGGATGCAAAGAGGATTTTAGAAATTTGGCCTATGTTGACCTTTTGGCCTATGTTGACCTCAAATGTACTTGGTGGTTGAATTCAGTGACCAGATGTGCAAGTCGTCTTCAAATTTCAAGTCAATCGGATGAAAATTGAGGATTTTAGAAATTTGGCAAAGTTGGTGGGTGACCTTTGGCCTATGTTGACCTTTTGACCTTTTGACCCCAAAACAATAGGCTTCTCAATTGGGACGACCTATACAACTTGGTGAAGTTTCGTGATGATCGGTTTCGAATTGTGACCTGTAGGCAAGTGACAAACAAAGACAGACAGACAGACAGACAGACAGACAGACAGAACCAGAAAACGTAACCGACCAATATACTTGAAAAATCTTCGATTTTGCAAGTAATAAAGTGAGAAAACGGGAAAATGAAATAAAATAAAAAACAGGAAAATGAAAAAAACCAAAAAAAAAACCCGGAAAATGAAATGAAAGTCAGTCAGACTTGACCTCTGCTTTGTGCTCAGGCCTCGGGCCATCAGCAGTACTACTGCAAAACTGCAAAACCTAAGTAGTTCAGACTTTGTCACGGTCTTTGAAATCTATCGCCTTCCTACGTATGACATTGCAATTTGGATATAGCAAACATTGCAGCAGTTTGTCGCTTCAGTGACGACAAACGTTTAAAAGAGGTTGTGTGAGAAATAATGGATTATTTCCAACTCTTTGCTATGAAAGCCTGATAAAAGTTTTACATTATGTGGCTTTGCATTTCTGAGATACAAAATATAACTACTTCCTGTGTTGCTTCGATTTTGTCTCATTTGAGAAATAAATTGCTTACATCACACATTACAATGGTTTGCCAAATTACAGGCAAATGTGATTTGGGTTAAGCTGGTTAATATTGTCACATCAGAGGCATCCGTTAACACAGACCGCTCTCAGCCCGATGGTCGAATATGTTCATAGTTACTGCATACAATTAATTATGGGATATCCCAAAGTTCACCCAAATGAAGCCGAACCTGGCGGTGAAATGCACCCGAAAAGAAAAAAAGCAGGAAGACCCTTCTTATAATTAAGGTAGGGTTTACCTCTGCTTTGTGCTGTTACCTAAGACAGGGACAGGGACTTTGTGCAGACAGGGATAACGGTTGACAAAATGCGAGAAATAAAGGGTGAACCAAGCAACGGATGAGCGACACGCAATGTTAAGCACAAGGTGAGAAATAAAGCCTAATGACTCACACAACCCTAATGCCCTAATGGCAGAGATTATTGGACTCGCACAACGAAGGGGAACAGGTGAGGACCTAAACAGGCATGAAGCTGGTGGTTTGCGCACAGGGCTGGTGTGGCTCTGAGTGGGGAATGCCAATGAGAGGGAGGTAGAGATGTCCTCCTTTTCTCAAGTCCGAGGTACAGCTCCAACTGGCACATGTTATCACAGTGACGACCCTCGCCAACTCTGGGACCACCTTTGTGGGCAGGGGGGGGGGGGGGGTTCCATAGTCGGCCACCCACTTTGTGGGTGGTGTCAACCTTTCAGCCACCCCACACCCTGTGGGACAGCCATGACCAACACCCTCCCACTCCCTCTCCCCGCCCTCTGGGGCTCAAAGCAGACTTCACCACTGTGGCATGAGGTGCGCTGACCAGTATGTTGGCATTTCATAGAACGCACAAACGCTTTATTTGTGCCTTCAATGTTAAATGTTACAAGTCTTCTACCTGGCCTGGCTTCAGATCAAGAGGCATTACACGGTACAACTTTACTTTATAACGGAGGCCTCACTGCTTCCTAAATGCACGTTTTACAAGACTTGTCTCTTCCATTTTCTGTGATACAGGCACAAGTCTAACCCACACGATCACATGGACCATACTATAACCTATGTATGGATCACCCTCCCTCCATCCTGCTTCCACATAGCACGATATTGGGTCTATCGTTCCACGACATTCTATCAATCAACCTCAAGGGCATACTCAAAATTTTTAAAACTAGAACAATGCTAGAACAACTAGAACAATGAACAACAAAACTTAATGAACGGATCTGTACAATTAATACCTCATTTTAATGCTGAGGAAAATTTCTATTTAATAAGAGCAAAGTTTTTCATAGGAGGAAGGTTGGGGGTACTGTAAAAAGCAGACCCGCCAGAATAAGCGGACCATCCAGAATCGCAGACCACCCACACAGCAGGAGCAGACCACACACTGAATAAACATTCTCTGTGACAAACAGGAAATTAATTAAGATTAGATGTACATATAACATGATGTTAAATATGGACTAACCAAATAATACTTTTTAAAAAGGCTATCAATTAAGCTCAATCAATTAATCCCTATCTCAAACAATTGTTGTGTTTAAATGCATGTACAACACACATAATCCTGTCATCTAAGAAACTCGGTTTGTGCTTGGATGGGAGATGTGTGCATGGAAGGCTGAGTGTTGTTCGCTTGGCGCGGCAGAGACAGACACACACCTGTGTCAAGAGACAGACACAGACTGGCACGGATCGACAGACACATACTCAGACTCGCACGACAGACACAGACTGGCGCAACAGAGACAGACCGGCGCAACAGAGACAGAAGACACAGACAGACCGGCTTGGCAGACAGACACCCACAGGCACGGCAGAGACAGTGTATGTATGCATGTGTGTGTGTGTGTATGCCTGTGTTTATGTGTGTGTGTGTGTGTGTGTGTGTGTGTGTGTGTGTGTGTGTGTGTGTGTGTGTGTATGTGTGTGTGTGTATAGATCCATAGATCTCCCGATGTCCCTGCTATCTACTATTGTGTTTGTGTGTTTCCCTCTCTCTGCCCCTCTTGTCTCCCGCTCCCTTCATTTTATGTTTTATGTGTCTGTTTGTGTTTTTTTGTGTTTAATGCGTTAGCTCTCACACGAGCCTCGACTTTGTATACAAAAAAAAAAAAATGCGACTGTGTCGCCAATATGCCTCCGCATAGTCCCACAACAGGTATATGCCCTCGTTCACCGTCCTAAAAATACACAAGCTTGATTTAAATCCTTTTAGCTGTTTTCAAGTATCACATTTGCACCAGCCATGACAGGTTTCACATCGATCGGTGAAGCAGTTTCAGAGAAGGGATTTATTTTAAAAAAAATTTGGCTGGTATACCACTTCACCTGTGATATCATTATCATGCTTTTGTTTCATTTTGTTTTTGTTTTGTTATTTATTTCTAAAATAAATGAATTATTTATTTATTATAATTTGTTTTTGTTGTATTCCTTTGTTTTGTTATTTTGTTTTGTTTCGTTGTTTTTGTTTTGTTTATGATATCATTACCATGCTTTTCTTTCATTTTGTTTCGTTATTTATTGTTTTGTTATTAATGTTGTTATTTTTGTTTATGTTTGTTATTTTGTCATCATTTTTGTTTGTTTGTTTTGTTATCATGCTTTTTGTTTGTTTTGATGTCATGTGATTGGGAGTACTTGACAATGTGCCAAGTTTCAAATTTTTCCATTCAGCAATTTCCAAGAAAGAATTTTTTAATTATTTGCTTTTAATCTAAGATGACTGCCATACAACGTGCCCTATGACGTCACAAATTATCATAAAAACATTCTGCATTGGTGTTACTCCTACCCTGAAAGTTTCGTCTCAATCGGAGATATGGTTGCTGAGAAAAACGACGTTTAGCCCATACGGACGGACGGACAGATGGAAGGACAACCCAAAAACATAATGCCTCCAGCGACTTTGTCAACGGAGGCATACAAAGAGTTCGTACGATTTAGTCAGGTTCAGTTCAATCTATTTCCAGATTTAAAGTTTCGTTGGATTTTTTGGGGGATTTGGAAAACTATATATTTTTGGAAACTATATTGTATAGTCAGTCAGAAAACCAATGTTGCTATTTGCACAGACTCCTGTATGGCGGCCATCTTGGATTTTCAAAATTGCCGCCGTAGAACTAATTTTTCTCAATATCTCAGCTTCTAAATAACATAGAGCTTTGATTCTAACGGCTAAACATACATTTTCAAAGGCTCCGAATCCAATGGTAACAAGTTCGATAAGCTAGACATGACCATAGAGCTCCTATGTGGCGGCCATCTTGGATTTTTCAAACTGGCCGCCGTAAAATTGATGTTTCTCAATATCTCAGCTTCTAAACAACATAAAGCTTTGATTCTAACGGCTAAACATACATTTTCAAGGGCCCCGAATCCAATGGTAACAGGTTCGATAAGCTAGACATGACCATAGAGCTCCTATGTGGCGGCCATCTGGATTTTTCAAACTGGCCGCCGTAAAATTGATGTTTCTCAGGATCTCATCTTCTAAATAAGACGGAGCTTTGATTTTTCTAAATCCCAAAAACAATCCAACGAAATCTAAAATCTGGACATGCTGAACCTGACTGTGTTGACTGCAATGAGAAATACTATTCTACTGCGAGTGTTTTGCCCTTTGTGGGCCTTTGTGGCATACTGCCAAATAACACACATATACTCCTAATGTTCATGGTCAGAAGTTGTATGAAGACTACGTGTCGGAGCGTATCAATGGAGATGTTAGCCTCTGGGCACCAGTCAAGAAGGAGAACAACAAGTTGTTCACGTCTGGGAACAAGAGAACCACAGTGAAACTCAGAGACAGGACTGTGGATCTGAAGGAGACTAAGGAACTGTACGGAAGGCTCATGGTCCTTGCCAAGTCAAACAGAGACGTCAACCAGAAATATGCCATCGGAAATTACGAGTTCACTGTGACACCAAGAGCACTCACTGTTCGCCACAGATGGGACAATTCTTCCATGCACTGACAAGTCGAAGTTAATTCATCTCCTCGACAAGTTAGCAAGAGCAGAAATTCACCCCGAAGATCAGCAGCAGACACCAGCTGCAAGTGTTCTACAAAAAGATCCAATGGACACAAGAACGATGGCATCCGAAGTTAATTCATCTGTAGTTTCAGTTTCTGTACTCTCTTTCCCTCGCAGTCCCTCTGTGCTGTCTTTCCCTCGCGGTCCCAACTGTACTGTCTTTCCCTCGCGGTCCCAACTGTACTGTCTTTCCCTCACGGTCCCTCTGTACTGTCTTTCCCTCACGGTCCCTCTGTGCTGTCTTTCCCTCGCGGTCCCAACTGTACTGTCTTTCCCTCACGGTCCCTCTGTACTGTCTTTCCCTTGCGGTCCCTCTGTACTGTCTTTCCCTCCGGCTCAACTGTACTGTCTTTCCCTCGCGGTCCCTCTGTACTCTCTTTCCCTCGTGGTCCCTCTGTACTCTCTTTCCCTCGCAGTCCCTCTGTGCTGTCTTTCCCTCGCGGTCCCTCTGTGCTGTCTTTCCCTCACGGTCCCAACTGTACTGTCTTTCCCTCGCGGTCCCTCTGTACTGTCTTTCCCTCACGGTCCCAACTGTACTGTCTTTCCCTCGCGGTCCCAACTGTACTGTCTTTCCCTCACGGTCCCAACTGTACTGTCTTTCCCTCGCGGTCCCAACTGTACTGTCTTTCCCTCACGGTCCCTCTGTGCTGTCTTTCCCTCGCGGTCCCAACTGTACTGTCTTTCCCTCGCGGTCCCTCTGTGCTGTCTTTCCCTCACGGTCCCAACTGTACTGTCTTTCCCTCGCGGTCCCTCTGTGCTGTCTTTCCCTCACGGTCCCAACTGTACTGTCTTTCCCTCGCGGTCCCAACTGTACTGTCTTTCCCTCACGGTCCCAACTGTACTGTCTTTCCCTCGCGGTCCCTCTGTGCTGTCTTTCCCTCACGGTCCCAACTGTACTGTCTTTCCCTCGCGGTCCCTCTGTGCTGTCTTTCCCTCACGGTCCCAACTGTACTGTCTTTCCCTCGCGGTCCCAACTGTACTGTCTTTCCCTCACGGTCCCAACTGTACTGTCTTTCCCTCGCGGTCCCTCTGTACTGTCTTTCCCTCACGGTCCCAACTGTACTGTCTTTCCCTCACGGTCCCAACTGTACTGTCTTTTCCTCGCGGTCCCTCTGTACTGTGTTTCCCTCGCGGTCCCTCTGTACTGTCTTTCCCTCACGGTCCCAACAGTACTGTCTTTCCTTCACGGTCCCAACTGTACTGTCTTTCCCTCGCGGTCCCTCTGTACTCTCTTTCCCTCGCGGTCCCTCTGTGCTGTCTTTCCCTCGCGGTCCCTCTGTGCTGTCTTTCCCTCGCGGTCCCTCTGTGCTGTATTTCCCTCGCGGTCCCTCTGTACTGTCTTTCCCTCGCGGTCCCAACTGTACTGTCTTTCCCTCGCGGTCCCTTTGTGCTGTCTTTTCCTCGCGGTCCCTCTGTACTGTCTTTCCCTCGTGGTCCCCCTGTGCTGTCTTTTCCTCGTGGTCCCTCTGTGCTGTCTTTCCCTCGCGGTCCTCTGTGCTGTCTTTCCCTCGCGGTCCCTCTGTGCTGTCTTTCCCTCGCGGTCCCTCTGTACTGTCTTTCCCTCGCGGTCCCACTGTGCTGTCTTTCCCTCGCGGTCCCACTGTGCTGTCTTTCCCTCGCGGTCCCACTGTGCTGTCTTTCCCTCGCGGTCCCACTGCGCTGTCTTTCCCTCGCGGTCCCTCTGTGCTGTCTTTCCCTCACGGTCCCACTGTGCTGTCTTTCCCTCGCGGTCCCACTGTGCTGTCTTTCCCTTGTGCTCCCACTGTGCTGTCTTTTTCTCGCGGTGCCCCTGTGCTGTCTTTCCCTCGCGGTCCCCCTGTGCTGTCTTTCCCTCGCGGTGCCCCTGTGCTGTCTTTCCCTCGCGGTCCCACTGTGCTGTCTTTCCCTCGCGGTCCCCCTGTGCTGTCTTTCCCTTGCGGTGCCCCTGTGCTGTCTTTCCCTCGTGGTCCCCCTGTGCTGTCTTTCCCTCGCGGTGCCCCTGTGCTGTCTTTCCCTCGTGGTCCCCCTGTACTGTCTTTCCCTCGCGGTCCCTTTGTGCTGTCTTTCCCTCGCGGTCCCACTGTGCTGTCTTTCCCTCACGGTCCCACTGTGCTGTCTTTCCCTCGCGGTCCCTTTGTGCTGTCTTTCCCTCGCGGTCCCCCTGTACTGCCTTTCCCTCGCGGTTGTCAGCTCTTTCACGAGCCTCGATTCAGTATTAAAAAAAAAAAAAAAAAAAAAAAAATCCACATATAGTAAACCGACAAGTCGGAAGATTGCACTGGTGGATGGGATGGTACTTGTGCATAAGCTGACAAATAAACCAGCCACTGTCGTGAAAGTCAACGATCTGGGTGAATGCTTCAATGACAGACTCATGTCTCTAACAAAAGATTGTGATGAGATCATACTGGTCTTTGACACGTACAAAAACGATTCTCTGAAGAGTGCTACCAGGGCTAAAAGAAGGCAAGGAAAGGATGCAGTACAGTATCAAGTCAGAGATGACACCAACATCAAACACATCCCAATGAGCAGATTCCTTTCTCATGACAAAACAAAGGCTGATCTGACTGACTATCTGGCAGCGAAAACTCTAGAATACAACAGTCACTCATCCAAGTTGATCATAACGTCTGCTTTAGGGTGTACTAGGAGCAACAGTGACCTGCTCTTCGAGGACATCAACCATGAAGAAGCTGACACCCTGTTGATCCACCAGGCCGTGCTGGCATCCCAGCGAAACCCACATGATGCGCAGTTGGTGTTCTTCTCTCCCGACACAGATGTCCTGGTACTAGTCATAGCAAACTATGACCTACTGCTGAGGAATACATCCATTTCCATGGCCTCTGGAATACTTCAAATAGAGCCACTGTGGACAGCTCTAGGGGTCGAAAGAGCAAAGGCGTTGCCAGCCTTTCATGCTTTCACAGGGGCAGACAACACTGGGAGGTTCTCTCGATTAGGCAAAGCAACCTGGCTGCATGTCTACCTCAAAGCAAGTGAAGATGTCATTGACACCGTGCGAATGCTTTCAGATGCAACTAAAGTGACGGAGGACATGTTGTCCACACTAGCTAACTTTGTATGCGCTGCTTACTCTCCAAATGGCATCCACATCGACAGCATCCCCGAACTACGATGGTATCTCTTTTGCAAACACATGGCAGAAAGTGACAGGCTTCCTCCTACTCTTGGAGCTCTCAAGCAGCACATCCTTAGAGTCCATATCCAAGCCAGAGTGTGGGGTCAGGCAAGCATTGCTCAACAGGATCCTCAGCTGAATCCCCTGCAAAACGGCTTTTACAAAGACACGGATGGACAAGTGAAACCAACCACAACTGAGGAGCCTCCAGCCCCCAAGGCTATCATTCAAATGGTTAGATGTCAGTGCAAAACAGACTGTTCTTCATCTAGATGTTCCTGCAGAACAAACAACTTGGCTTGTACAGACCTTTGTCAGTGTGACATCCAGTGCCAAAATGATGAGGACTCTCAAGATGTGATGAACGAAAGCGATGATGAGGATGATGATGACTTTACTCAATGATGAATCAAAGCTCTGTGCTCTTTAGAAGGTGAGTTACATCAGTTTTACGGCGGCCAGTTTGAAAAATCCAAGATGGCCGCCACATAGGAGCTCTATGGTCATGTCTAGCTTATCGAACTTGTTACCATTGGATTCGGGGCCCTTGAAAATGTATGTTTAGCCGTTAGAATCAAAGCTTTATGTTGTTTAGAAGCTGAGATATTGAGAAACATTACGTTTACGGCGGCCAGTTTGAAAAATCCAAGATGGCCGCCACATAGGAGCTCTATGGTCATGTCTAGCTTATCGAACTTGTTACCATTGGATTTGGGGCCCTTGAAAATGTGTGTTTAGCCGTTAGAATCAAAGCTCTATATTATTTAGAAGCTGAGATATTGAGAAAAATTAGTTCTACGGCGGCAATTTTGAAAATCCAAGATGGCCGCCATACAGGAGTCTGTGCAAATAGCAACATTGGTTTTCTGACTGACTATACAATATAGTTTCCAAAAATATATAGTTTTCCAAATCCCCCAAAAATTCCAACGAAATTACATAGTGAACCTGACTAATTGCAGACTTTTGAAACAGTCTGAACAATTGACTATGGCACTCACATGAAATGTCCTTGTGAACATGCACATTTCATTTAATCGTTTAACTGCTTTCATTGTCAAGATCCAGTAAAGAGCAATTCAAACATGTGTGTGCTACGCGTACAAATGCACACCATTGTCGAAAATCGATTCGCACGTGAACCTGCGATGGAGAAACAAAAATACCGCAGAGAGCAAAAGACGAGACCAAAAAAATGAAAAAAAAACAACACCGAGGGCTCTTCTTGTTAAATCAACGATGTGCAAATGTAGAATTTTCAACAGTGAACACGTGGATTTGAAACCCACGCACAGGCTAATAGGGATTTTGACCGAACGTTAAATTTTGCGTCAATCAATTTGATAACTAAGGGAAATGTCGACATCGTTCACACCGTAAATTTAAATTCTCATTGCACATTTGTACTGCAAAATAAAGAACCAATACGGGAGGCTCAACGTTTGTCGAGACCCAAAAACTACAAGGTGATCGTAGCAGCATCATCAAATTTCACATGTATGCAGGACACCCTCAATGTACCTGGAAGCAGATGATAATTTCATCCGGTGAAATATACAAGAATGTTTTTCTCCAACTTCGCAATGGGTTTTTATCCTGGTACTACTTACTGCATGAGGAATTACAATCTGAACAAGAAAACAAGATTAACATTCAGATTGCACACTCTCACCAGGACGTGTTTGTGCGGTGTTTATTAGCTGTTGTGTTTGTGGGTTATTGACGACGTAGATGTTGTTCAATCCAATATTGCTGCCGAACAACGTGACCGATGACGTCATCATTACATTTTTTCTCCACCAGTTTATGCTGTCATGTCACTCAAGAAATTGCATCTTGATTGGATGAAGTTTTGTACTTGTCGAATTATCGAATTATGTCATAATGGAGGCCTTGGGCCGAGAGAGTTAAAAATTTGGGGACAGTCTATTCCAGGGCAAGACAAATATGTGTGTAAAGTTTGGCGATTCTATGTGCAACGGTGTAGACAAAGTACTGTGCACAAACAGACAGACAAACAGATGCAAAATCGGTTAGAGACTGAGGACTTGCAAGAATGGACTTTTTTATCAGCCATTTTAGACAAATAGGGCGGCCGAACCACGTGACCGATGACGTCATCATTATTTGTTTTCTAAAATAATTTATTCCTAGATTATGCTCAAGAAATTTCATCTTGATCAGATGAAGTTTTGTACTTGTTGAATTATGACGTCATAATGGAGGCCTTGGGCCTGGAGAGTTAAAAATTGGGCATAGTCGATTCCAGGGCAACTAGATTATGCTCAAGAAATTTCATCTTGATCGGATGAAGTTTTGTACTTGTCCAATTATGACATCATAATGGAGGCACCTATGACATCATCATTAACATATTTTATTGCCCATGGAGAGTTCTTTACAATGAGCTGTCTCAATTTTTTCTATTCAGCACTTTCGGAGATATAGAGGTGCAAAGTTTTTCGGTTTTTCCAAGATGGCGGCCGAACCACGAGACCGATGACGTCATCATTATTTTATTCCCTCCACCAGTTTATGCCGACATGGTGCTCAATAAATTGCATCTTGATTGGATGAAGTTTTGTACTTGTCGAATTATCGAGTTATGACGTAATAATGGAAGCCTTCGGCCGCGAGAGTTAAAAATTGGGCACATTCTATTCCAGGGCAAGACAAATATGTGTGTAAAGTTTGGCGATTCTACTTGCAACAGTGTCGACGTAGTGCTGCGCACAAACAGACAAACAGACAGATGAAAAATCGGTCAGAGACCGAGGACTTGCCGGAGTGTACTTTCTTATCATCCATTTTGGACAAATATGGCGGCCAAACCACGTGACCGATGACGTCATCATTATTTGTTTTCTAAACTAATTTATTCCTGGATTATGCTCAAGAAATTTCATCTGGATCGGATGAAGTTTTGTACTTGGCGAATTATGACGTCATAATGGAGGCACCTATGACATCATCATTAACATATTTTATTCCCCATGGAGAGTTCTTTACAATGAGCCATGTCTCAATTTTTTGTCTTTAGCACTTTCGGAGATATAGAGGTGTAAAGTTTTTCGGTTTTTCCAAGATAGCGGCCGAACCACGTGACCGGCGACATCATCATTAACATATTTTATTCCCCATGGAGAGTTCTTTACAATGAGCCATGTCTCAATTTTTTCTGTTCAGCACTTTCGGAGATATAGTGGTGCAAAGTTATGCCGTTTTTCCAAGATGGCGGCCGAACCACGTGACCGATGACGTCATCAATTGGGCACAGTCTATTCCAGGGCAAGACAAATATGTGTGTAAAGTTTGGCGATTCTACTCGGCCCTGGGCTGTCCGCCGCTCTCGTTCCGTTTCGTTCCGTGACAAGGGTGCGACTTATTTTCACTCACAATATGGTCTCAATGATATTTGCTGTATCGTGTAAAAAGTTATCCGCGTGAACAACGCCCAAGTCTGAGCATTAATTAGGAGTTACACGCACTATTTTTCAAAGTGTAATTGGCGATTAACTGCGTACGTTGGCCGGTAAGTCGGCCAGCCGGCGCAGCAGTATCAGCCGCAACCAATCAGGAGCCGTATTTTTGTAAACACGGGCACTACTTGTACTGTCATGGCAGCTTCCACGTCAGCCTGAACTTGGTCATGTCCCGAGCAAAATCTATGGAGAAGTCACCTTTATGGTGTGTTTTACATGTCATTACTGAGGTTAGATGAGGTAAATATCGCGAGTGCTTCGGAAAATGGTTAGATTTAGACGGGGAAAGTGGTGACATCGCCCGGTCGCGTTATCACAGTCATGCTGGCATTGACTTCTCTGATATTCCACCGAGTGCTGGTTACCATCCAACGTGCTACAGACGGTTCACTGATAAAAAGAGACAGCTCGCGAGTAAGAAACGATGCCTGCACGCTTTTGAGGGAGCTACTGAAGTATCTGCAGTAGATGCTTCTGCTCAAAAGCCTGGTGTGCTGTCGTCACCAAAAAAGAGTCTGCGATCAAGATCGGCATTGCCAATCTCTTCTCAAGGCCATATCCTCCCACGTATTTGCATCATTTGCAAGAAAGAGTCGCGTTACCTCAACCGAGTCCATGGGCCGAAGTGGGATAAACTCGTTCAAGCCGAAACACTCACAGCAGGTAGGTACCTAAGGCATTTGTTATGAGCTAAATCAAATTTGATCATTTTTATTTGCCATTTTGGCTTGTTTAAGAACAATTAATTTTCCTCCCCACATCTTGAGTCCTCAAATTATATTTCAGGACGTCTGATTGAAGCTGCCAAGCTGAAAAAAGATGAAAGTATATTGGTCCACACTAGGAGATCTGATTGGGTCGCTGCAGAAGTCAGTTACCATAAATTATGTTTTGTGCAATACACAAGATTTCACAGCAAGTAGGCCATGGGCTACCTAGACCCCTGGTGCACCCCCCCCCCCCCCCCCCCACCAACCTACCACCCAAGGTTTTTTTTAAGCCTTGGGGTGTCCTGAACACGAAATTGAATGTTAACAGTGAAAATATAGGGACGAACTTTCCTGCGTCAAACACCATGGTGACTATCCGTTAACACCTGTTAACCTTCACACAACTCCGTGTGCCTTCTCCATGTCGGCTTGCCTCTTCCGCTGTTCATCGTCAGTGCTACGAGCTTGGATCAGCGGATCCAAGCTCGTAGGCATGCTTCACAGCTGTATCCGTGTCGATAGTGGAGCAGTACCACGCGTCACAAAGGCATCAATCCATTTTGTGTGCGCGTCCGTAATTATTAGAATCATGCTGCCGTTAATAGGCCCGGCATAATCGAGATGCAGGCGATGCCACGGTTCGCTGGGCCATTCCCAGGGATGCAGTGGCGCTCCTGTATTCTGGATTAGGGTATTGCGAATCCTGCAGGGATGATATGTAAATGTTGCGTAAATCCGTTAGTTTCAGAATTTGTTTCTGTTCGAGGACATCTGTGTCCAGTATGCTACAGACAGCCTTGAATGCTTCTCCGTGTGCCTTCTCCATGTCGGCTTGCCTCTTCCGCTGTTCATCGTCAGTGCTACGAGCTTGGATCAGCGGATCCAAGCTCGTAGGCATGCTTCACAGCTGTATCCGTGTCGATAGTGGAGCTGTACACTATGAATGATTTGTAGCAGCCCATGTTACAGAATGATAGTTTGTCCTTGTATTGATCATGCGTCTGCAGCTTTATTTTCAGGTTTTCGCTCCTGTATTCTGGATTAGGGTATTGCGAATCCTGCAGGGATGATATGTAAATGTTGCGTAAATCCGTTAGTTTCAGAATTTGTTTCTTTTCGAGGACATCTGTGTCCAGTAT
This sequence comes from Myxine glutinosa, assembly GCF_964187855.1. Lineage (NCBI taxonomy): Eukaryota > Metazoa > Chordata > Myxini > Myxiniformes > Myxinidae > Myxine > Myxine glutinosa. The sequence continues at coordinate 107,906,298 of NC_136261.1, read as the reverse complement.
GCTACAGACAGCCTTGAATGCTTCTCCATGTGCCTTCTCCATGTCGGCTTGCCTCTTCCGCTGTTCATCGTCAGTGCTTCTCCACTTTTGCGGCTTCTGTACATATTTGGCCCGACAGGACTTGTGATATTTGGCCTCGCATGCGAACAGGTCATGCCCTCTGATCCGACGTAGCAAGCTCTCATCACTTCGCTCCTCAGCTGACGCGACAACATTTTTCCCTCCGTCAAATTCAAACATTGACAAACCTTCTGATGTCCACGATCCACTTGATTTGATCTTCTTCCTCCCTTCAGACTTACAAAAGAAACAGTCGGGGTTGAAGAGGACGCGATCACCTTCGGACGACCGACTTGTTCTGGGGGCAGTACCTGTTTCAAGTGGGTCAGATGGTTCAGATGGTTGCAGGCGATCCAGATTCATAGTGAAGCGTTGGTAACATTGTCGGTGATAACCATGATGGTCTGACAGGGTACTGGGTATTAGATCACATGATCCTTTCATCCTGTGTGTAGAATCCACTGGTTGGGAAAGCCGTCTTTGTCTGATGTCCTGCAACTTCGACAATTTGTTCTCGGCGCTACTGGTGCTCGAAAGAAGCTGAAGTGGTCCATACTTTAATCCTGGAACATGGACAATGCATTCGGGTATATGTTTCTGTGTCTGTGTTTCTTCATTACTTGTAGAACCACTATCGTGTCGTGTTTTTTTCTGGGGAGGTGGACCAGTCTCCATCGGCGTGGAGGGGTCAGTAGGATCAGACATGATCAGGCTGCGTCATTTGGTGCATTCACACTGGACCTGAAAAGACACGTTTAAAGTCATATTTAGAAACAGAAGACAATCAAATATATGTGTAATATTTAGTATTTATGTGTAAAACCAAGGTCAGAGAATCAGGAGACGTATATATTCACTTGGTTGAATGGTACACTGGAAATTGAAACTTAACGACAATTGTTGTGAATTTTCATAGCCATGTCACACGACATGTATTAGTAAAAACTTAACTAACCTGTGACGAAGTCCTTTCAGAATTGCCTGGGTAGAACTTAACTATATTTTCACATGTACAACAGGAGATATAACTGAAAACAAAAACTGTATGGCGAATAATCGTAAAGAGTGTTGGAGAAAACATGAATTCCATGAATCGCGTTGGCGGCCTTAAATTCCATATGTTGTATTGGGGGCTCGGCTTTGCTGATTAAATTCCATAAATCTTGTACTGTGGATTAAATTCCCTAAATTTCGTCCGGTAAAGAATTCCCTAACATTCCCAGAATTCCCAAATTTGGAAATTTTTCCAACATTACCAAATTTTTCAAAAATTGGAAAAATTTTGTGTGAAGGTTAACAGGTGTTAACGGATAGTCACCATGGTGTTTGACGCAGGAAAGTTCGTCCCTATATTTTCACTGTTAACATTCAATTTCGTGTTCAGGACACCCCAAGGCTTAAAAAAAACCTTGGGTGGTAGGTTGGTGGGGGGGGGGGGGGGGGGAGGGGGTGCACCAGGGGTCTAGGTAGCCCATGGCCTAATTCAGCCTAACAAAACTTGTGGATACATTCACAAAAATGGTGAAAAAACATCATGGTGTCATATTGTCAAATATGAGGTGAGTGTAGTTTGAGTGTGTATGCTTGCTCATGCTGCCACTTTACTGCAAATTATAGAGTTGTGTAATGATGTGGAAATGCCCAACATGTTATCTTTTCCAGGAATGATCGCCTGAAATCTCTACTGATGCAGACGTTTCCACAACTGATTTTTCATCAACCACCACGCCGGAATACGTCACTGCTGGTGTTTACAGACACGTTTACAGCAACAACAGTGGCCAGTCAGTGTGCATCAGAATCATCTGACAGTAGTGAATCTGAGACAAGTGCTGCTGAAGTGAGTGACTGTGACATTGGCACTGGTGCAGGTCCTTCATCCAGCCTACCAACCCGTCAGAGTGATGCAGTGCCCATATCAGGTCGGGAGATTGATGCTGATATTGTCCGCATTATTTATAATGTCGGTTTGTTCCTCAAGGCAGAAGTAAATGTATCTCCTGGACTTCAGTGCCCTTGGCCACCTTTAGCATCTGACCTTGGTCTATCTGCTGTCAAGGGTATGGTCCCAGTAGCTTTATACAACTTCCTAGCTTGGGTTGTTGTGGCTAGTGATGAACCAGCCCTTGAAGATTTTGTCCGGGTACCCGAGGATGTAGAGCTGAAAATATTTTCACTCTGCCAGGACATTATCCTGCTTGCATCCAAAGGTTAAAAAAAACAAACAACCCAAGTCTCTGTGTTTGGGTATGACCATTCGTCATTTGACAGGGTCATCCCAGTTACTGAACGTGATGAACAAACTTGGTCATTGTGCATCACGGGAAACTGTTGTCCGTCATGAGACTGGCATAGCGGAACTACAGATCCAGCAGTCTGCTAATTCCATTCCCGCAGGTTTCTCCAGGCATGTGCCAACAACTATTGTGGATGATACAGGACCCTGCCCCAGAAATGATCTTGCAGGTAGTCAACTGTGCCTGTAAAACGTCGAACTGCAAAACAGGACAGTGTTTGTGTCGCTCCTCTACCTTGTCCTGCACGGATATATGCAAGTGTCGGAATTGTGAGAATAGTTCGTAAACACCGACCGAGGAATTATTCGAAGGGGGGAATCAACAGGACGACGACGACGACGATGATGATGAGGATTAGATGAAAATAATTAATGAACGGATTCAGTATAACTAATTAACATATCCACAGCTTTTCGTCGACATCCCTCTTGCTAATCCTTCCAGTGATATTCTGGTCCTGGCATGGCATTTCAATAACGCATATGACAAATAAGGTTCATTATACACATGTAAGGTTCATTATATTCATTATAGGAGGTTCATTATCCATACATCAAGGTTCAGTAAACAAATGCCGAGGACATAAGGTTTCACCTTGCCATTGCGAGATAGTGAAATTTTTTTTTGGGGTTTCCTACCGATGTCTGAATTTCCATTCGTGTTTAAGTGAGATTGACAGATTGTGATACATGGCTTAATCAGTCACAGGAAGATAATTAAGGCTTAATTAGTAATTTTGTGAAGATGATTCTGTGTAGTCTTCCCATAGTGGAATCTGGTGTAGGTTAGTTGACAGCTTCACTGTTCTAATTTCCATTTCTGCCTGCACAGAAAGTGTCATACATGTATAAGATGAGAATGTTATCCGTCTTTTAATGACGAAGTGCCTAATTACTGTCGGAGTACGATGGCGGTATACCATTAATGTTAAGTAAGCAGGTGGTTGTATCCTTATGCGCAGTTTCAAATCTCTAGGTCAGTCGATGTGGAAGATGAAGCCTTGTCAATGTCGAGATAATTAGTGTTAATCAAAAAGATTTGATCGTGCTCGGGCTAAAGTACCGATTTGCATCCTTTATAATTTCCACATTGGCCACCCCAGGACCACGATGTTTCCAAAAGTGGAAGATAGTAGTACGTCCTGTTGTCTTCAGTCATTTCAGACATCTCGGTCGGTATTGGAAGTAGATAGACTCGTAAAAATGAAGGAAATCCTTAAAAATCGCTATTTTTCTGAATGATGCACCTTGTTGCAGTTTTCATTATCTTGACAATAAAATGTTTACATGGTCGATACTTCTGATTCGTGATATATGTTCTAGTATATGACGGCCCCATAGAGTTGAGGCTTGGGAGATGTATATTCGCGGAGATATACGATTACCAAAATGGGGAAAATGCAAAAATGCCACTTTTTGCACCCTGCCGACCAACTTCGACAGCTCACTCTGCCTAATTGGGCCAAGATCTCGTGGAGAACTTTTGTCCGAATGTCCACCATATACGTGTCTACCAGCATCCCAAAGTTCACCTCGCACCCCTTCCTCGGAACGAAAAGTGTTTTTAGGGCCTTTTCATAGGGACTGCCCACAGCCTTTTCATGCAACGGTGTAGACGTAGTGCTGCAAATGGACAAACAGACAAACAGACAGACAAAACAAATGATCAACGTACTTGCCGGAATCTTTTCCGGCAAGTAACAAACAAACCCAAATGCAAATGCAATACTCTCTCCTCTGGCGAGGGTAAAAATTCAACCTTAAACTTGCTTCATCACCATAAGTGTATTATAGTAACTAGCAACAGTACCCACCCTACGGGTGGGGCTTCAATTAGGAGGCCCAAATGAAAAGGCAAAATATCAGAAATGGAAGGTTTTTATTTTAAACGATTTATATAAACATCCGTTAAATCACATCACACGCAAATCATCAAAATCTAAACAGTATTTGTAGAATTTCAATAAAAGCCACATCACTGTTCATATCGGTAAATAGTATTTTAGTGTTTGGAAAAACTGGAAAATTTGGAAAAACAAACAGCCTATTTTACTCCAGGGGGTCCCAGGATTACACACCCAAATTTTCGTTGCAATCGGTTCAGCCGTTTTTGCGGTACCTGGGAACAGACGGACAGACAGACGGACAGACATTTGGTGAATTATAGTAAGATTAGAAAGATCAATGGAGAAAGTAAAATAAAATCGCAAATTGAGGCAATGGACAGGGTTATTACCCCGCGAGCACCAAGCGAAAAGCAGAGTTCAGCAATTGGGTTGTTAAATTTGTTACTTGCCGGAAAATATTCCGGCAAGTATGTTGATCGGTTGGTTTGTCTGTCTGTCTGCAGCACTACGTCTGCAACGTTGCACATAGAATCGCCAAACTTTACACACATTTGTCTTGCCCTGAAATAGACTGTGCCCAATTGATGACGTCATCGGTCATGTGGTTTGGCCGCCATCTTGGAAAAACCGAAAAACTTTGCACCTCCATATCTCCAAAAGTGCAGAATAGAAAAAATTGAGACATGGCTCATTGTAAAGAACTCTCCATGGGGAATAAAATATGTTAATGATGATGTCATAGGTGCCTCAATTATGACGTCATAATTCGACAAGTACAAAACTTCATCCGATCAAGATGAAATTTCTTGAGCATAATCCAGGAATAAATTAGTTTAGAAAACAAATAATGATGACGTCGTTGGTCACGTGGTTCGGCCGCCATATTTGTCCAAAATGGCCGATTAAAAAGTACATTCCGGCAAGTCCTCGGTCTCTGATCTGTCTGTCTGTTTGTTACTTGCCGGAAAAGATTCCGGCAAGTATGTTGGTTGGTTTGTCTGTCTGTTTGTGCGCAGCACTACATCTACACCGTTGCACATAGAATCGCCATACTTTACACACATATTTGTCTTGCCCTGGAATAGACTGTGCCCAATTTTTAACTCTCCCGCACCAAGGCCTCCATTATGACGTCATAATTCGATAATTCGACAAGTACAAAACTTCATCCAATCAAGATGCAATTTCTTGAGCGCCATGTCGGCATAAACTGGTGGAAAAAAAAACAAACGATGACGTCATCAGTCACGTGGTTCGGCCGACATCTTGGAAAAACCGAAAAACTTTGCACCTCAAAATCTCCAAAAGTGCTGAATAGAAAAAATAGACGTAGCTCATTGTAAAGAACTCTCCATGGGGAATAAAATATGTTAATTGTGATGTCATAGGTGCCTCCATTATGACATCATAATTGAACAAGTAGAAAACTTCATCCGATCAAGATGAAATTTCTTGAGCATAATCGAGGAATAAATTATTTTAAAAATAAATAATGACGTCATCGGTCAAGTGGTTAGGCCGCCATATTTTTAATTCCGGCAAGTCCTCGGTCTCTGACCGATTTCTAGTCTGTCTGTCGGTCTGTCTACAGACCGCAGTTTATGAATGCAGAGCTACTTAATTTCAATTATTGAATGTTATATTTTGAGTACAAACATGAATCGAAATATGAATCAGAACACAAACCTGCAGCTAAGCAGTGCTTTGGCTCTGAATTTGGCAAATTGTACGGAATCTTGTCATGATCACGAAGAGAGAGGAATAAGGTTTTTTTGATGACATCACGAAGATGAACAGAGCGGCACAACGGTTTGTTCATTTTAAGAAGAGAAGGATTGGGAAGCCTACCCGGTTCCGAAGAGAGGCCATCCGGGGCTCTGGGTTCCACACTGCCACATCCTGCTGATACTTGCTCCCGCATGACGTTATTTTCCCGGGTGCCGCACAAACGGCTGCACCGATCGAGATTTAACGAATATTTATATAAATCGTTTAAAAGAAAAAAAGCCTTCAATTTCTGATATTTAGCCTTTTCATTTGGGCCTCCCAATTGAAGCCCCGCCCGTAGGGCAGGTACCGTTGCTAGTCGTCACAATGGAAACGTCGTCACAATGAACGTTATGCGAACGCTAATGTTATACGGGAGTACAAACCTGAGAATGCTGGAGACGAAAGCTGAAATTGGAAAAACTAAATAGCCTATTTTACTCCTGGAGATCCCAGGATTACCCACCCAAAATATCGTTGCGATTGGTTCAGCCGATTTTGCCTTCGAACAGACAGACAGAGGGACGGACATTTGGTGAATTATAGCAAGATCATGTTTTACATTTGATTTAATTTTTTTTTTTTTTTAATGCACATTTCTTTGAACACCAATTTTTTTTATTTTTTTTAATCAGTGGTAAGTGTACACACACATTTTAAAAGAAATGACAAAATTACCTTATCCGATGTACCACACACTGACAGAGTTGGTTCTGCCCACCGAAGCGGTTTCTTTGCTGTGGGTCGTGCTGGGCGGTTTACCATCCCTCTCCCAGCAGTAGTTGCAGCAGGTACATGGAACTCTCTCAAGATTAAACGATAGCACACCAACTCTTCACAAGGACACTGTGGGATCTTTAACGTGCAATAACTAATGCCGGCAGACAGGACGCCCAGTTTAATGTCCATCCGAGTTACGGCATACACATTGATGAATGACCCTGCCCGTTACAACTGGGCTGGGGTTCAAACCCAGGCTGGACATTAGAAGCATGAATGCAATAATCGAGGCCGACCTGCCAGCACAAATTACTTAAAAAGTACCATCAAAACCTGATAGTAACCTTCATCCTATGGCAACATAATTCAGCCAATCACAACCATGATCTAATCAGGTTGAAATGACGTCATGAGGAATAGATATCTGCAATATGAAAGTGAAATGTTCACGGTTTTATGGACAGATGATCGGTCGGTCAGACGGAGCTCATTTCAATGTTCCCCATCTCCGACCTTGGCAGAGGGGCAAGGTACAAAAATGCAAAAGTGTACAACTAAAAAGCCACCGACAATATCTTCAGTGTCCATACAAAGTGGTGAGACTTGAGGCTTTAATGCCTGGAATACAATTTTTCCATGAACTTTTCATTGTACGGAGCGGTTCTATCAGTAACTAAAAAGAAGCGTTGGAAGACCATCTGACAAGTGGCAATACCTTCAATTCAACACCCTCTAAGGAAATGCTCTCCCACGAGTTTCACAGTGGAAATGTGGGGCAAAGATACTGTCAAGATAGACAGGTGTTTATCACATGAAGAGTAGCGTGTCGATCACCTGTATGTGCCATGTAGGCTGTATTGAGGAGAAGGCACATAGGCTCCGTGCGACGTTAAAATGCATATTTCCACATGACGATCTGCTTCTGCTGCTGTAACGATGTCACATTAAAAAGGCCAGGTATCTCAATGACCTTCATTCATCTGTAGGCTCCTCAGAAGAGGAAGTAACAAAACAAGTTAACAACAAAAATAGAAACAAAACCACAGCATATTTAAAAAGGATTGGCATAATTTTGGATTGGGGCTCATTTGAACAGAAGTTCATGCATACAACACCATTTCCATACGAGTAGGCAGCTCTACTGTGAACCATGAGTACAAATGTCATCCTTACAACTGTTTCGCAAAAGCAAGGAAGATGGGAAGGATGAAAGGTAACTGGGTGCCAAACTTCATAAAGCACATGCCAGCAACCAACATATTGTGTTTCTGTTTAGCATTACTGCCTGAAAAATGAACTTCAATAATGAATGTTTTATTAGCTCAGCATAGCCTGGTGTTGGTTTAGCGGTTAGGGTGCCGGCTTGGGTTCCTAGGATCCTGGGTTCGAATCCAGTCGATCGTTGAATTAACACCAGGGGGGTTGACTCAGCCTGCCATCCTTCCGAGGTCGGTAAATTGAGTATCAGCTCACTGGTAATTGGAGCACTGCATCAGTGGCACAAACGTGCTTCTAGAGAAATGATGCAATCAGCAGCTACAGGCTGCATACAAAACAACAACATAAGCTCACCTGGAACAGTTCCGAGGAGCTTATGTGATGGCGCGTCGTCGTTCTGTAAACACTTGCATCTTCTTCTCCAAAACTGGTGGTGGGATTGTGACCAAACATGGCAAAAATGATATTTGGTATGTTGCAACTCAAGTTTGTTAAAGGCATTAAAAAAAGTCTGGGTCTACCGAGGGTCAAAGTGAATCCAGGTTTCACCCCTCAAAATAGGAATTTGCTTTATCCTCTGAAACTACAAACACTATTTCGATGAAACTTGACCACAACCTTCATCACCTGTGATGCACCAAATATTGTTCGCGGCAGCAAAAAAAATAAAAAAATAAAAGGGGCCCAAAAGGGGTCTAGCGGGGGTTGCCCCCCAACATAGGTATTTGCTCTCTGAAACTACACACGTATTCCGATGAAACTTGAACACAACCTTCATCACCTATGATACATCCGCTTGTTCATGGCCAAAAAAAAACAAACAAAAAAAAAAAAACAGGGTTTAAGGTGGTGTGTTGGGGGAAGGGGAGGGTTGACCCCTAAAATAGGTATTTGCTCCCTTCTCTGAAACTACACAATTTTGATGAAACCATCACCCATGATGTACCAGTTTGTTCACGGATTTTTTAATTTTTTAAATCGGGCTGCAAGGGGTCGACAGGGGTGGGTGGGGGGTTTCACCCCAAAATAGGTATTTTTTGTTTAAAGCCTTATGATTATATTAGTATGATGCTGCCCTGTCTTCCAGCATCCATTTAAATAGTTTTAAAATACCGTGATTTGTTTAAAATACCTTTAGGCGGTGTAGTATACTGCTATATTCTACCAGCTGAGCGCCCAGGGGTATTGCCCCTATTTTTATAGAAAAGGAGGAAGTACACCTATCGGAAGAGAATAAATTATTTAAACGAAGTAGTAATTGGTAAGCAGAATCTCGTGAATAATCATGGACTGCATCAGATGCACGATTTGACGAGGTAAACCCTTCGGGAATTGTGAGAATCAAACCATCACGTCGCTCTTCCATGAGCTTCGATCTTTTTTTTTTTTTTTTTGTATACTGAATCGAGGCTCGTGAAAGAGCTGACATTTATTTCACAAACAAATCAACCAGACAAACAAAATATAGAAAAAGAGGGAGCGGAAGACAAGAGAAGGGGAAGCACACAAACACTTGAGGGCACACAACATTTAAGAGCAGGGAGATGTGTGGGAGGGAGAGGGCTTGGGGGGAGGGGGTGGCAGAAGTATCAAACACAAGCAATTCTGAAGAATGAATTTCGTTTTCTTCTTGTTCCAAACACCACATCACTTCCAGTATTCAAGGGTTAAAACTCAAACTCATTTAATGGTCACCATCACCATGATTCCCTGCTTGGAAATATCAGCTTGTTATAATGTACGCATTAATTTTTTTTTTTTTTAATGATCTAACCTCAGCAGAAGATAATCTCACGCTTCAGGTAAACTGTCGAGTGCCCTCTGCTCCCTCCTCTCTGCTACTGGAAGCAGCAAAATTGAACTTTCAAAGCTAGATTTATTTTTCTGGTGATGTGTGACTTGATTTCAGACTTTTGTCAGATAAATCATCCCTCCCTGACCCCCCCCACACTTTTCCTGACATACCCACAATGCCATACCCTTAACCTAAAAAAAAAAAAACAGAGGAAAAAAAAAATCAAACCTGTTCCATATTCCTTAGAACACTGGTGCTGCTGAAGCAGGTTCTCTGCAAGGGTTATACTGGGTGGTTTGTCATTGCCTTCCCAGCGTTGTTTGTCAGTGATCTATCCTTTTAAATGTTGAGTCGAGCAAGGAAGCAGCACGTACCGTGAGGTATGACTCGGACACAGTCTTTGAATATGAGAGGTTTGTGGTTCAAACCCACCAGAGAGGACGCTCCAACGACTGCACCACCGAGCCCCAAACTGCCCCTCCCCACCCCTAAAAAGGTTTTCTACAAACCATTTTTGTCACACAAACCAAATAGCTAACCGTGGAAAGGTGGTAGACAGAGTTAAAATTAACAATGAAATGATATGCAGACAAATGTTAATAAATAACTTTATTTACAATCTGTGCATACCAGATCAATATTGCCGTTGAAATACCAAAGACAGCAATTCTACCAGAAAAGTATCAAATTACAGGAGAAAAGAGGCACCTAAAGCTGGCAAAGGTGATAAAAGCCAAGACATTAAGATTTAAAAAAAAGATGCACGTAAACATCGTCGGATACAAACCGCCACGAGACAACCTGGAAATGGGGGCGGAGGGGGCCGGGGGGGTAACAAATCCGGCCAGGAGCTGCGTATTGACAGCAGAATCAGGAAATGAAGCTTTATCTATTCCGAATCCAATAAGTGGTTATTGGACATTGCAGCAATGGCAAGGGGCGTCCAGACAGGTCACCACCTGTTCCCACATTAGTCAACAAAAAAAACAACAACAGTATTTCCCACAAGAGTGTAAAGCGACAAGAATGACTGAGCGACATTTCTGAGGCTTGAATCTTTAAAAGGTTTGTGCTCCAGGCCAAAAAACACCGATGGATAGGTGGAGCCAATGAAACCGTTTATCACCCAGACAGTACCTAACTGCTTTTAAGGAAAATTGAATGAAAAAAAGGAAACTCCAGGAAATTCAATAATAAAGCTAAACCATCAGAGTCTGTTGCCAAACCAATTAGCCCCTTTGAGGATTACGCATATCCAACGAAACGTTTTAACTGGCCAATTCTCAAGTTAAAAAATGGGAACCTTAGTGAAAAACTAGGAACCCTTCATTGCAAGGAAATCTGAGGTCTAGTTAGCAAAAGAAAGGAAAAACAAGTCAAAGTCAAAACAACATTGCACAGAAGGAAGACCGATGTAACTCAGCGGGGGTTGGAATAGCAAGGACCATGCGATGCCTTTGCTGAAGCTCAAGGGAAAACTTGATGTAGAATGAAAGACCAAATTCACAGATGGAGATGAGATTCGGAGTGAACAAAAGGCAAGGCATCCCATCATTTCACTCGGACCGCTTTGCTCCGACATTCAAAAGCTTCTTGGCATTGTTCCGACGGGCGGGTGGAACGTGATACCAAAAGCGAAGGGAAAATCAGACGTGGACACTTCTGACAATGAAAACACAACCGTGATGAAGAGCGTTGATAATCAAATGAAAGAAGAAGAGCCAGAAGTACAAAAAGACCAATTTTTGATGTCAGTCGTAGAAAAGGTTGTGCTCAGAACGAATAATTTGTTGTAAGCCCAGAACAAATACAAAGCTCAATTTCTAAGGCTCCACAGAAAAACTTTTCATTGGTTCGTAGAATAAAACTTAAACTCAGTCAGAAACAGTGTTAAAGAGGTTTCTTCAAAGCAAAATTCACTTATTTAAATCAAAAACAATAAAAGTTGGGGTTATGCCAGGGAATAGGCAATATATGCAGCTAAGCTACAAGATAGTAATAAAAAAGGGGGAGAAAAAGTAATGCTGAAATATTGTGCTCCACAAGAAACAAAGCACACAGGCCTCAAGTCTCGGAATTGGGAACCTTTTGCATCGAGTGCTGTCAAAAATTCCTATTGGGGGAGGGGGGAGGGAGGGGAAAAGGGAGACTCAAAATCCATTCAAAGTACAGGTAGCATGAGTGCGACCGTATGCACAGGTGAGAACAGGGGGTGCCTGAGACGGTGTGTGCATGTGTTAACGAATGATCCCATTTCAGCACCCGCTAAATGGGCAGTATCCATTGAAAACCACGGCTGCATGATCCTTTTGGTCGAGCAGCACGGGCACGACAGGGAAAGGGACAGGACAAGCCCTTCGTTGATCGGAAATCAGTCATGGAGCATGATGTCCACAACTACTGCATCAGCTGTTAAAACTAAAAGTATGCACACAATCCGACTCTCCCTTACTTTCTTCAAGGAAGCTCATCACTTTTTGAGTGCGCGAGAGGAATTAGAGAACGACATGGTGTCAGGATCATCTCCTCGTGCAATACCGTTAGGACGTCTTGCTGCTCCAAGGGCTCCAGAACCTGCTGCCAACTGGAGGGAGGATCGGGTAAGAGCCAGGATACAGTGTCAAAAACGCCATCAGAGTTATTTAAGCAAACTCCAAAACGTTGGTAAGCAAATGTGAGGATGATGCAAACACATGCCCTGTATTTTATACCATCGCATGCAACAATAGTGTCACAACATTTAAACCATAATAACTTGTGATGACAAAGACATCACTGCCACATGATGCCATTTTAAACAAGAAAGAGCAATCAGAGATTGTAGATCCTCACCACGACTTGTTTTGCATGGTGTATTTTGTGTGGCAAATAAATAATGAAGGTATAATGGGTAGAAAGGGGTCCAAAATGTGCAACAGGGTCCAAAGGGTGCAACAGGGTCCAAAGGGTGCAACAGGGTCCAAAGGGTGCAACAGGATCCAAAGGGTGCAACAGGATCCAAAGGGTGCAACAGGGTCCAAAGGGTGCAACAGGGTCCAAAGGGTGCAACAGGGTCCAAAGGGTGCAACAGGGTCCAAAGGGTGCAACAGGGTCCAAAGGGTGCAACAGGGTCCAAAGGGTGCAACAGGGTCCAAAGGGTGCAACAGGGTCCAAAGGGTGCAACAGGGTCCAAAGGGTGCAACAGGGTCCAAAGGGTGCAACAGGGTCCAAAGGGTGCAACAGGGTCCAAAGGGTGCAACAGGGTCCAAAGGGTGCAACAGGGTCCAAAGGGTGCAACAGGGTCCAAAGGGTGCAACAGGGTCCAAAGGGTGCAACAGGGTCCAAAGGGTGTAACAGGGTCCAAAGGGTGCAACAGGGTCCAAAAAATGCAACAGGGTCCAAAGAGTGTTAGGAGTTCCAAAGGGTGTTAGGAGTTCCAAAGGGTGTTAGGGGTTCCAAAGGGTGTTAGGGGTTCCAAAGGGTGTTAGGGGTTCCAAAGGGTGTTAGGGGTCCAAAGGGTGTTAGGGGTCCAAAGGGTGTTAGGGGTCCAAAGGGTGTTAGGGGTCCAAAGGGTGTTAGGGGTCCAAAGGGTGTTAGGGGTCCAAAGGGTGTTAGGGGTCCAAAGGGTGTTAGGGGTCCAAAGGGTGTTAGGGGTCCAAAGGGTGTTAGGGGTCCAAAGGGTGTTAGGGGTCCAAAGGGTGTTAGGGGTCCAAATGGTGTTAGGGGTCCAAAGGGTGTTAGGGGTCCAAAGGGTGTTAGGGGTCCATAGGGTGTTAGGGGTCCAAAGGGTGTTAGGGGTCCAAAGGGTGTTAGGGGTCCAAAGGGTGTTAGGGGTCCAAAGGGTGTTAGGGGTCCAAAGGGTGTTAGGGGTCCAAAGGGTGTTAGGGGTCCAAAGGGTGTTAGGGGTCCAAAGGGTGTTAGGGGTCCAAAGGGTGTTAGGGGTCCAAAGGGTGTTAGGGGTCCAAAGGGTGTTAGGGGTCCAAAGGGTGTTAGGGGTCCAAAGGGTGCTAGAGGTTCAAGGGGGTCTGAGGGGTCTTACCACTTTTAAGAGTCTCAAGACTCTTGAGGGTCTCAGAGGTTCTTAAGGTTGGAAGGTTGGAAAGGTTGGAAAGGGTCTTGAGGTTGTACAGGGCCTTATGGGTCTTAAGTTCTAATGTAATTGATACACATACTCACATTTTGTGCAGACAAAGACAGATGGGCGGACAGATAAACAAACTGAACCAAATGCAATACGCACTCCTCTGGTGAGGGTAATAGGTTGTCTGCCACTTCAAGCACAAATAGTACAGATGATGAAAAGATCTCGAAATATATCCTGTATCGGCATTGTTATGGGGTCGACGAAATATAAATTGGGTAAAAGCTCCGACGAAGGGTAAAAGTTTGAAACGTCGGCACCATGTAATCCTTCAAGGTGGATAACTCTTAACAATTTTATTCTTATGTTTTTATTCTCCTGGGCCGCAGATGCATACCGCTTGTTTTGTGCCGGGATTAGCAAAGTCTACATTTTTACAGTTTACAGACAGCTCCAAGATTGAATCGTTATCAAGAACACAGTTAAAGACCTTGCAGGTTGGACGAGACGAGGGACGTGGGTTTACAGTGAAGAATTATAACCACCTTAAGTGTGCCCAAAGGCTTCTGCAAGATAGTGCAGGCCTTTGGTATGAATGGCTGAACGGCCCAGGTTTCAGGAAACGTGTACCAGCAATAGCAATAATGTGACAGGAGTGAAAGCCGGGGGTGGGGGACTGATTTGTTGAAAACTCAGGCATGTGGAACCACTGCGGGCAATGCAGACAGTAGTTATCTGAAGAGGTAAAAGCAACACCTGTAGCTTCATTAGGATTAATCACATGCACAGGCGATTCAGATGGATTCACAAGCACAGCTCTTTTTAATTATAACAGCAGGCTCCCCCAAACCCTCCCTTCTCCGCCAACACTGAAAAAGGGAAAAAAAGAAAAAAAAAAAAAAAAAAGAAAGGGAAATGCACGGCATGCGAATGTGCCCCTTAGCAACGAGCAGTGAAAGCAAAAAGATTTAAAAAAAAAAAAAAAAGGGAAATGCATGGCAAGCGAATGTGCCCCTTAGCAACGAGCCGTGAAAGCAAAAAGATTTTTAAAAATAGGAAAAAAGGGAAATGCACAGCAAGCGAATGTGCCCCTTAGCAACGAGCAGTGAAAGCAAAAAGATTTAAAAAATAAAAGGGGGAAGTGCACGGCAAGCGAATGTGCCCCTTAGCAACGAGCCATGAAAGCAAAATGATTTTTTTTAAATAGGAAAAAAGGGAAATGCACGGCAAGCGAATGTGCCCCTTAGCAACGACCTGTGAAAGCAAAAAGATTAAAAACAAAAACAAAAGAAAAAACGGTCTCGCGGGTTAACGGCACGTTCGGTCACAATCCACAAAGCAAAACGAAGAACAAAACCAGAGGCTGAACGACGACTGCTCGGGTATTCTGCCAGTATAGCGCGGCCGAGTCGGGTCTCATGAGGAATAAAAAGTGAGGCGTCATCGCTTAGTATCAGCTCCAGCCTGTCGGGGACCCACCGACCACATAAAGCGTCACGTGTTGGTAGAACACCATCTCAACCTGTGCAGACAGATAGACATTGACCTTCTCGAAATGCAGCAGCAGCTGAAATGATCAGCGGCCAAGCGATACTGAAGAGTGGTCGCAGCTGGCAAGACAAAGCCTAGGCAACCTCATCTAAAACCAGGGAAAGGCCACTGCAAGAGAAACGGCTCAACTTCACTCAAATCGTCAACCTCACAAAGCACGGCATCAGCGTCCATCGTTCAGCCTTGGGTAAAAGGACCGAGTTGCAGCCAACCGAGTTGCAGCAGTTGCAGCCTTCAGCAGGACCGAGTTGCAGCAGTTGCAGCAGTTGCAGCCTTCAGCAGGACCGAGTTGCAGCAGTTGCAGCAGTTGCAGCCTTCAGCAGGACTGAGTTGCAGCAGTTGCAGCCTTCAGCAGGACCGAGTTGCAGCAGTTGCAGCCTTCAGCAGGACCGAGTTGCAGCAGTTACAGCCTTCAGCAGAACCAAGTTGCAGCCAATTCCGTCGGCCTGCCTTTCTCGAGCCAGCGATCTCTCCGCTGTGCTCGCTCGGTCGAGACGGCGCCCTTATCGCCTGTGCCAAATTGGCCACAAAATGCAAATTGGCTTCATGTTCCATTCAGACTCCCTCCCTGCCACGAAACTCGTCCGAATTCCCATTTTCGACAGGTAATGAAAAAAGGAAATTTGCTGCAGGGTAACTCGTACAGTATGATATTGGCGAATGTTGATAATCACCAACGCTCAGCAAGTTCCCATCTGTATGCAGCATCCATGTTGATGCAACTTGGGGTCGTTAGAGGGCATCCATAATTGGTCGAACAGTGCATACATACCAACATAATTTGCTCGAACTTACATCTCAAAGGGCACCAGTGTCACAACGGCGAGATATTTTGCTTTGTAATTAATCAGGCAGCGATCCACACGTGAGGCTGAACATGCATCAATCCAAAACATACATCTCCATATGTAACCTCAATGGGACGGTATTGCCGCATGTTGTGCGCAGGAATCACGCAGGCATTATTCCCTCGATCGTGAGGTTTAGACGAGCGATATCAAAAGAAAAGACGATTTCTGACGGGCGTTGCTCAATTATCAAAAGGAAAGGCTACAAGAGTGACAAATGCAAGATTGTGTCGGTCGGCAGAGCACAACGGCAGTGTAACATTCCAACTAAACAAACGTATTGAAGGGAACCTTAACCATCCGCTGATGGACCATAACAAGCCATCCTCTCACAAAGGCATTAAGTACCACACTTAATGTCCCCTCATAAAGCAATCTCCCAAACAACTATAAGGCAATTACCCAAATATACTGCAGTACAGGTCAGAGTGGAAAGGCCAATCAATATCGCGGTGTAGTTGTACTTAGGATCATATGGTCTTCCATGCGTGTGAGATGTCGGGACCAGCAAAGCTGGGCTTGCATCAGGAAATACTCAATTCCTTGGATATGACAGCAGTCTAGGATTGAGGCGTTACGTATTCTGTCTCACCAGGTGATGCCAATAAGCTTGCGAAGGCATCGCATATGGAATTGGTCAAGGCGTTTGAGATGGCGATGATAGGGTGTCCAAGATTCGCATCCGTAGAGGAGTGTTGATAAGAAAACGGGACGATAGACAAAAACGATGTGTCAATCTTCCAAAGAACACATGCTTTACTGAGTCTTGATGTTATTTCGTCATGAATCGTTGCATTTTGAGGGGACACCTCCAAGGTAGCAGAACTTATCGACAACTTTGAGTGGCGTGTGTCATCGATAGTAATCGATAGGATGGTATGCACACCTTCTGGTCTCGGCTGAAGCATAGCCTCAGTCTCCTTGAAGCTAATCGTAAGGCCATAATGTTACGGATTCGTAACTTCCGTTATTGGGGTTTTCACCCACTTGACATGTTTCTGATATTAGGTATTATTATTATTCTCAAAAGGTTTATTATTCAGGAACAGCTATCTAAAGTTTAAAAGGTTAACTTAAAATGATACAGGAAATCGTGCACCGGAAAACGACGAGCGAGGAGGAGGAGGCGGTGAAAAAAGTCAGAGAATAAGCTGGTTGCTTTGTGTTCTGGATCGGCCGTTGTCGAGCAAGAGACATGAGTGAACTTTGGGGTTTCCTGGAAAGGGAAGGACCTGGTGGAGGAATGTGGCCAAGTGATTCCTAATTTATATTCCTAATTAGGTGACTGTCAAGTGGCCAAGATTCCTACACGGATCAACCGTGAACGCCACGTTCCTAAAGGCGTCCCTGTAGTGAACTTTCCTACACAGACTAACCGTGAACTTCACGTTCCTAAAGGCGTCCATGTAGTGAATAATGAATATTTCCAGGCCTCACCACCCAACCACCATGGAACCTGGTTCTCAGCTCGGCCTCCGGGGAAAAGTGCTGTAGATTTGCTTGACTTTGGGATTTTTGATCACCACCCCTTAACCTTCATGCAAATGAAACTAAAAGTGAAAAATCAGAGGTTGATGAGATGGAGTTGGCTTTGCAGGAGTTCAACTTGGAAATTAAACATGTAAAGGGCAGGGACAATGTCATTCCTGATGCTTTGTCCAGAGTGAATTAACTTTAGAAATCTCTGTGGGTTGTGTGAAGTTTTCTTGCTTTATTTTTGAGATGTTGATAATTGTTGCTCACAGGAATTGGTGATTTGGGTTGTGAGTTTATTTTTGTTTGTTTAAAGAGTTTGCAGGCAAGGAAAGTTTTCGCGGTGTTCAAACTTTCTTTCTTGAGGGGGGGAAGTGTTACGGATTCGTAACTTCCGTTATTGGGGTTTTGACCCACTTGACATGTTTCTGATATTAGGTATTATTATTATTCTCAAAAGGTTTATTATTCAGGAACAGCTATCTAAAGTTAAAAAGGTCAACTTAAAATGATACAGGAAATTGTGCACCGGAAAACGACGTGCGAGGAGGAGGAGGTGGTGAAAAAAGTCGGATAAGAAGCTGGTTGCTTTGCGTTCTGGATTGACCGTTGTCGAGCAAGAGACACGAGTGAACTTTGGGGTTTCCTGGAAAGGGATTCTGCGATAGAGTAGTTATCGCTGTGACTGATCAAACCTGCGTGTCAGGTTGGCGTTGGATTCGGAAGAACCATCGTCGTGTGATTACGTCTCAAGTACGAGCCGTCTGCCATTTTGACTGGTGCGCTTCGTGCATCGAGCAAGCTTTCCTTGCTTCGTCAACCGTTTCCACCGCGTTCAGACGTATCTGTGGTGTGTGTGTGCACCAAGGCTTCTGACGATTACTTTGCGGCTCGCCGACCGTGAACAGTGAAAGTTCGTACCTGGAGGGGGCCTTTGGATTTCCCAGTCGCCGTGAGTGCGCCTTTGTGCCACTTTAACAACGTGACCCTTTTCTCCGCTTTGGGTCGCGTGCGCCTTGGTGCCGTTTTGGGCGGCGTGTCTGTGCCTGCCCTCGGAACGAGATTCTGGTTTAGAGTCGACATCGTTCCGTTGATCACTGGAGGGGACCAACACCGAGCTCGAAGACGGGAATATAGAGACATTGGGGAAGGTTCTTTCCACTCACTTGGAACACTGTGAGTTACTTTATGCATGCTAGCTGATGGAATAGAGAGTGCACTCTTAATTGTCATTGGTGGTGATGTTATTCCTGTGTGATTCATAATATATTATTGGTTTGTTTGTAATCATTGGTGTTGTTTCCTTATTGATTTCGACACGGAAATATATATTTTTCTGCCACAAGGTACAATTACAATTCACCATTGGTACATTGGTACAACCACAAGGTACAATTCACCATTGTACCTTGTGGCAATTCCTCCCGGGGTTCGGAGGTATACCGAGACCAGGAGGTCGGGGAGGAACACGTAACAATAACGACGAACAGATTGCGCAAAGGAGTCGACAATAAATTGCACATCTTCGAGGTTATAACTGAAGGGTGCACATTCATCAGCTAAAAGGAGATCAGGGAGCAACATTTCCATCATTCTGGACTTGGCCTTCAGACGTTGCAAATTAAAGACACCGCCGTCGATGCAAAACTGGATCACCACTACCCGAGTGCAATCTTCGAAGGGATCATGAAGCATATAGGATAACACAATGCTAAATAATAGGGGAGCTAGGACATAGCCTTGCTTTGTGTGCCGTTGGTAACAGGAAATGACTCAGAAGTGCATCCACTGTCCCTCGCCCAAGAAACCATGCCATTGTGGAAGGATCTGATGATGTTGATCAACTTCGTAGGACAGCCGACTTTGTACAGCAGCTTCCAAAAGCCTTCTCGACTGACATGATCAAACACTTTCGTAAGGTACAGATTGCGATGTTGTTCTCTGCTCTTCTCCTGCAGTTGACGAGCAGAGATCATATCAGTCGTGACATGTCCAGCACAAAATCCGCATTGGCTTTCTCGGGTGATGCCGTTGACAATTGTTGGTGACATGCGATTAAGAATGATTCGGACAAGTTCGTCCACAATGTCCTCGTAGGTTATAGACAATACATAGGCTACATATACACATAAAACCCCCACAAAACTAATAGCCATTTGCTATCAGATAGCTGAGTTTCAAAAACTGGAAGCCATTGCTTTCTGCTATGCCAACTAAATCTTAATTTCCAGCCCTGGTTTACTGGGATGTCAATAGCAAACCTCTCAGGAAAAGACCCAAAGAAAGTATATTTGCAGACTGGTACACAATTTTAAGGTACAACCACCTTGCTGCCAATCATTCATGCACCAATGAAATTCAAACTTTCTACAGAACATAGATCAGCTCCCTACACTCGCCACGAGTCTTCAACAATGAAGCATATCTATTTCTTTACTCTATAATGAGATATCCTAATAGCTAGTCCAAAGCAATGTATACCAAGGTACTCCACAGTAATAATATCTATAAATTGACCAGTTTCCTTTTTCCTCATCCAACGAAATTGGTCTATTCACACCAGCATCTTCAAAGTCAATAAAGGTAAAAAGACAGTGATGGCCACATTTTATAGTCATCTTTTTCAGTGCACATCACCATGTTCAGACAAAGGTTCAGACATCACCATGTCCTGCCATAGGCAAAGGGGGTGCAGGGAGGTGGGGGGGGGGGGGGGGTGAGGAGGGAGGGGCCGCTGCCACATTCCCAGGTATTCATAGTGCAACAATACAAGAGCAAAGACAATTTTTCTGTCCCAATTGAAGCACCTCATGAGAGAATGTAGATTTGCAAAGTAGACGGGGGAGGGGGGGGGGGGGTGAGCAAGCACACATCACTCAACTCTCCATGCAGAAGGCCCTGGGCATCTGCATAAATAGTTTAACTAACATATGCTGACCGGGAGACAGATGCTCCATCTCTTTGGTGATTAATCGTGCAGTGCATGATGCCACTTCTCATCCCTCGTTGCAAATTCACCATGGAGCATTGGGGATGGAGTGGGATTTGGTGTGGGGACTCCATGATATAATCTAACAGAAGCTCAAAAAGAGGGAGACATTTTTCAGGCATACATCTCACGAATACCAGCACTCAAAAACTGGTGAGGTCCCAAGGCCAATACCATGACAGATAAGCAAAGAGCAGCTAAGATCAGGCCTATATCTTTACCTTCAATTACACCCCGCCCCCTCCACCATTTCACACTTCTACGCGTCCATTAAACACTCGGCCTTTATAATCGCAGCTCAGGATCAAGCTCTGCAAACTAATTACAACCAAAATAACGCTTTCAAAGCCATCACTGACAGTGACTATATAAAGTGCCACAAACACTTTTGAACGCCTCGACCACAAACCATCATGTCGTCCTGTCTCGTAACCAACAGAGTATTAAAACCGCCATGACAGAGTTGCAAGATACATACACTCGTGCATCTGCAATCATTACAATCAAAGTGCCTGGCAAATGGTATCAGCATAAACAACTGGCGGTCCAGACAACCATAACGTTGTGATCCCAAGGGATATCTAAAATTGCATGCAAAGGTTTTTAAGCAAAAGGCAATCAATGGTATCAACAAACAGTTGCTAAAAGCAAGACAAATGTGTGTTTTGCAATAACGGATGTACACGACTGGTCAAAAGTTTTAGAACACCTCAATTTTTCCAGTTTTTATTGAAATTTACGCAGTTTAATGTCTCAATGTACTCTGAAATTAAGCACAGAACAAATAAACAATTGGAAATAAAAAAGAAATCATAGAATCATTTTGTTTATCAAAATTTAATTCAATATTTTGACTCTGCAAAGTTGCCACCTTTTGCAGATATAACCGCCGAACACACTCGTGGCATTCTTTCTGCAATGGAAATCAAATATTGTTAGGGAAGTTCTTCACAACACTGTTGCAGAAGTTCCCACAAATGTGTTGCACTTGGAGGTTGCTTTGCTTTCACCCTTCTGTCCAGTTCATCCCAAACCAGCTCGATGGGGTTTAAGTCTGGAGACTGTGCTGGCCATTCCATGATTTGAAGCCGACCGTCTTGTTCTTTTCCTCCAAGGTAGTTTGGCATAGCCTGGAGGTGTGTTTAGGGTCATTGTCTTGCTGTAGGATGAACCCCTGACCAACTAGGCGTATACCAGAGGGTATTGCATGGCGCTGCAAAATGCTGTGGTAGCCCTTTTGGTTCAGGGTGCCAGTCACTCTGAGCAAGTCGCCGACTCTGGATCCAGCAAAAGAGCCCCAGACCATCACACTTCCTCCTCCATGTTTGACAGTTGGTGTCACACACTGAGCAACCATCCTTTCGCCGACTCGACGGCGTTCAAAAACCCTGCGTGATGAACCAAAGATTTCAAATTTTGATTCATCGGTTCATAAGACCTTCTTCCAGTCTTCAGTAGTCCACTAGCGGTGCTTCATGGCTCAGGCAAGCGTCTTTTTCTTATTTTGCCATCTTAGCAATGGCTTTCTTACTGCCACTCGACCTGTCAAACCTGCAGCTCGAAGTCTTCTCTTCCCAGTTGAAACTGAGACTTGCTTACTTCGACCAGTGTTAAGCTGTGCTTGAAGCTGTTGTCCTGTGAGCCGACTGGGCATCCTCTATCGTGCGAAGTCCTTCCTTGGCACACCTGAGCTCCTCACCACGTACAAGGCTTTCATCCGCAGCTCAATGGAATACTGTTGCCCCCTCTGGGCCGGTGCTCCTGCCTCACACCTAGCTCGGCTTCACGCTGTTGAAGCCAAAGCTTTCAGAATCATTGGAATCTCCTGCGATGAAGCTAACTCCGAGGGCCTTTCACTCACTCACCGCAGGCAGGTTGGCGGTCTTGCTGTCTTCTACAGACTCCTCTCCGGCCTTGCCTCCCCCCCCCCCCCCAGCTCTCTCTGTGCTCTGTCCCCCAAATATTCCTACAGGTCGCACAAGATCTGCCAGCAACCCTCTGATGGTTAAACTGCCAAAATCTCGGCTCTCTGCTCACCTTCACTCTTTCATTCCTCTTTTCTCCCGCCTCTGGAACAAACTCCCTCACTCTCTTCAATCGCACTCCTCCCTCCGGGTCTTTAAAACAGCTGTTCACCACCATCTCTTATCTTCCCCCATCCAAAACCTTGATCTTTTCTACCCCCGCTAATTCACCCCAAATACACTTTTTCGAAATTCCAACTTCTTTCCTGGAAGTCCTTGCAGTGTCCATATGTTTATACTTCTCCCACCTCCCCCCAAGCCCTCTCCCTCCCACAGTTCTCTCGATGTCCCTGCTCTCAAATGTTGTGTTTGTGTCCTTCCCTCTCTCTCCCCATCTTGTCTACAGCTCCCCTTATTTTGTGTTTTATGAGTCGGTTTGTGTCGGTTTGACTTTTTGTGTGATTAATGTTAGCTCTTTCACGAGCCTTGATCTTGTATCCCCAAAAAAATAAAATAATAATTTGGGCATTTTGTCTGTCCATCGATCCAATTTATCACCACTTGAATATGCTGCCAGCATCCTTTCCATGCAGTGCCAATTGGCCAAACCTATTTTTTGAGGGGTTGTTAGGAAGGGAATGAAGTGATTTGTTATCAAGGAAGAGTCGGAATTTAAGCATTTGTAAGTTTCACTTGGACAGCGAAATGCAAGTGGGAATTTTGTGTCAGCCCAAAAGAGAATTCACCATTGTACCTTGTGGCAATTATGCCTGGGCATTTCCCAGTAATGCAAAATGACAAGGCGCTGGTGCAACAGCAAACTAAGGACACCACCCAAAGTTAAAAAACACACCATCAAATAGCTTCTCTCCTTCCCCTGAAATGGTTAATCTTCATCTCTGGGAGCAGCTGAGGTCACTGGGCTCGCAAAGTATGAAGCTCACATCATTATGCAAGCAAACTCACTCGGCCATGAAGCGAAATGCCGGATGACAATGGATGTGCCCATATCTCCCGGCAAAACAAACGCACCCAGCATTCCTATGCCACCACCCAACAGCACACTAAAGCCTCGATGGGAAGCTATAAAGCTACCACAGCACCACCTGTTGCCCTTTCAATGTCTACAGTAGCTGTTTGCCCAGGAAGCTCAAAGAAAACCACTGACGATGTTAACCTCAAAATACCAGTAAAAACACAATAAAAAGCAACAGAAAATTCTCCAAAACAAAGCATACTGCCATTCTGTGTGAGGTGCATCCAAGCCATACATGCGAGGGGCATCCAGCCATCCAGCCAAGCCACAAGCCAGGCCGTACATGCGAGGTGCATCCAGCCGTACATGCGAAGTGCATCCAGCCGTACATGCGAGGTGCATCCAGCCGTACATGCGAGGTGCATCCAGCCGTACATGCGAGGTGCATCCAGCCGTACATGCGAGGTGCATCCAGCCGTACATGCGAGGTGCATCCAGCCGTACATGCGAGGTGCATCCAGCCGTACATGCGAGGTGCATCCAGCCGTACATGCGAGGTGCATCCAGCCGTACATGCGAGGTGCATCCAGCCGTACATGCGAGGTGCATCCAGCCGTACATGTGAGGTGCATCCAGCCGTACATGCGAGGTGCATCCAGCCGTACATGCGAGGTGCATCCAGCCGTACATGCGAGGTGCATCCAGGCGTACATGCGAGGTGCATCCAGCCGTACATGCGAGGTGCATCCAGCCGTACATGCGAGGTGCATCCAGCCGTACATGCGAGGTGCATCCAGCCGTACATGCGAGGTGCATCCAGCCGTACATGCGAGGTGCATCCAGCCGTACATGTGAGGTGCATCCAGCCGTACATGCGAGGTGCATCCAGCCGTACATGCGAGGTGCATCCAGCCGTACATGCGAGGTGCATCCAGCTGTACATGCGAGGTGCATCCAGCCGTACATGCGAGGTGCATCCAGCCGTACATGCGAGGTGCATCCAGCCGTACATGCGAGGTGCATCCAGCCGTACATGCGAGGTGCATCCAGCCGTACATGCGAGGTGCATCCAGCCGTACATGCGAGGTGCATCCAGCCGTACATGCGAGGTGCATCCAGCCGTACATGCGAGGTGCATCCAGCCGTACATGCGAGGTGCATCCAGCCGTACATGCGAGGTGCATCCAGCCGTACATGCGAGGTGCATCCAGCCGTACATGTGAGGTGCATCCAGCCGTACATGCGAGGTGCATCCAGCCGTACATGCGAGGTGCATCCAGCCGTACATGCGAGGTGCATCCAGGCGTACATGCGAGGTGCATCCAGCCGTACATGCGAGGTGCATCCAGCCGTACATGCGAGGTGCATCCAGCCTTACATGCGAGGTGCATCCAGCCGTACATGCGAGGTGCATCCAGCCGTACATGCGAGGTGCATCCAGCCGTACATGTGAGGTGCATCCAGCCGTACATGTGAGGTGCATCCAGCCATACATGCGAGGTACATTCAGCGATACATTTGAGGTACATCCAGCGATACATGTGAGATACATGCAAGATGCATACAAACAAAAGTGCAACATGTGTAGTTTCCAGATGGCAGAGCCAGCCAGGCTAAATTTAATCCCACCAAGCCAACGTTAATTAGGTCACCAGAGAAACAAACCACAATTCTTGCTACGTTGTATTCTGCAAAAAATAGGCATTTAAATTAGATGAAAACCTGCTGTACGTGCGGATATAACCCCACATACACCAATCATTTTCACTGGCTATGAGGCACGGGGCCAATAGTCATTTAAAATTCAATCCACGAGAACAGCCTTTAATCTATGGAGATGTCACTCTACCATAAGTCAATGGACAAGATCAGAAAGAGACGGATAGAGGATCAAACAAAACAACCAAACAATCGACTTAATGGGTAAAGTCCACAAACTGCAATGCGCAAGCAAACACTCACCCTTTTGGGAGGTAAGATGCCATCTGGATGAGGACAAAGGCAAAAATTCCCTTGCAGTAGTTGCCTTCCTCATCCGCCATTACTTTATGGTGCTACAATCTTATTTAAACCATCGAGAACAACAACAGTTAGTTCATTCAAGCCACAAGCCAGGCACGAAGCGAACTACATAATTAAACAAATACGATGGAATTTTGAAGAGTCACCCCCTTTTTTAACAACACATTCCTTTTTTCTTCCCAATGCCCTTTACCCTCACTCCGCATAACTCTTTTCATCCAGTTATTCTCTCCAAACTTTCCACCCATCACCCCATTACCCACCTACATAGGTCATATCTAGAGGATCCATCAGAATGGAAGATCAAATCAGCAATGACCCTAACTTCATCACGTCAGCAGAAAGTTTTTATTTCTTTACATTCGAGAGGAAGCGCAAGTCAAAAAAAAGAACAGAAACATCCTTGAAGGAATTATGGTCAGAACGGCAACTTTGATATTCACTGGAAAGGAAATGGTTTGGGGGAATTTGCAAATGACATCCAGGTTATACAATATGTAACATGGCTTCAAAAGAAACTGAAAATTAGAAAGAGGATTTTTTTTTGTAATGCAGGCATTAGGGACAAGCAAATGACGATAAAAAGACAATAAATAAGGCAGTTCATTCTCCTTTCTCAACATAATTTGGTTTTATCTCGGATTTCCACAAAACCACAAGGATATTCTGCAAACAAATTTTTCATGTAATGGCACAGAGTAGGTTTTGATGTGCGGTCTATGGGACAATAACTGCATGGAAAATGCATTCCACATTATACAATTAATCAGCAAGCAAAACACTATCGTCAAACAATAGATACAATTAGCTTCACTAGACTTGGGGGGGAGTAATGGTTAGAGCATCCGCTCCGAGTCTGGGACGTCGGCGGTTCATCGGCTGGGCCATACCAAAGACTTTTTTTAAATGGCAAGTGCTGCTTCCTTGCTTGATGCTTAGCATTTGAAGAGGATAGAGCATGGACAACTAGCAATCTGTTGGGAATCATTGTGTGTGCTTAATGAACCCAATGGATTCCTCCTGCATTGAAGTTCCTTGCAAGGTAACTCGAATTTTATTATTACACCGAAGTGGGATAGTCCAATTTACTGGTGAACTATTGTTCGCATCCATTTCAAAGAGAGATTTTTGAAAACTTTATTCCTATAAGCAAAAATAACAAATAAGTAAAGACGATGTCATGCAGAGAACGATACTTGTAAAATCCACCCCCCCAAAAAGGTTGCCATTGATACAGCAAATTTCCCATGTCATCAAGATTAAAATTGACGATCTTGATCAAAGCTCAGGTCTATAGGTTAAAAGTGACTATTTTTCAGATGAAAATTGATGATTTTGAAAGATCGACTTAGAGATGACCATAGACCTTTTGACCTTAAACATAGTTGGTTTCCCAATTCAGTGAGGCACTATGCAAATGCTGTTCAATTTTCAAGTCAATCGGATGAAAAATAGCGATTTTAGAAATTTGACCTCCAGATGACCTTTGACCTCAAAATCAATAGGCTTCTCAATTGTGACGACCTCTACAACTAAGTAAAATTTCATGATGATCGGTTTAGAATTGTGACCTGTCGGCGAGTGACAAACAGACAAACAAGAAGACGTCATGCGGAGCACGATACTTGCAAAATATGCCCCCCAACCCCTCCCAAAGAAAAAAAAAATTCCATTGATACAGCAAATTGTCCATTTCATCAAGATTAAAATTGACAATCTTGATCAAAGCTCGGATCAATAGGAAGAAAAGTGACGATTTTTTTTAGATGAAAAATTATCATTTTGGAAGGTTGACCTTGAGTTGACCTTTGACCTTTTGACCTAAAAAGTTTCCCTATTTAGTGACCAGATATGCAAGTCCTCTTCAAATTTCAAGTCAATTGGATGAAAATTTAGGATTTTAGAAATATGGCCTATGTTGACCTCAAAAATACTTGGTGATTGAATTTAGTGACCAGATATGCAAGTCCTCTTCAAATTTCAAGTCAATTGGATGAAAATTGAGGATTTTAGAAATTTAGCAAAGTTGGTGACCTTTGGCCTATGTTGACCTTTTGACCTATTGACCCCTAAAAACAATAGGCGTCTTGCTTTTGACCAACTCTACCATTTGGTGAAGTTTCGTGAAGATCGGTTGAAAATTGTGACCTGTAGGCCGGTGACAAACAAACAGACAAACAGACAGACAAACAAACAGACAGACAGACAGAACCACAAACACAACCGACCAATATAATTGAAAAATCTTCGATTTTGCAAGTAACAAACAGACAGAATAACAAATGAAACCGGCCAATATACGATGCAAGTAATAAAAAGAATAGAATGGCACTCCTCCGCAGGCTGAGCAGTTTATCGTTTGTGTTCCGCCGAGACGTGTAATCTGCATCTGGACCTGAACTGAAAACTAAGCAGCTCGCTCTGGTCATGAACCCAACTCATCCACTAAGTTTCTTTCGAATCCGTCCACGACTTTTTGAGATATCCTATTCAGACAGACAGGCAAACAGGCAGGGGTGAAAACATAACCTCCGTCCACCTTTGGCGGTGGAGGTAATGAACTATGCACTCTTTCCCAGCCAACGGAATCAAGATTTCTTCATTCTCTTTACTCAACCAGGAAACCCCCATTGCACTTGGCAAATATGAGTGGGAGGGAAGGAATGGTGGAGGTTTGGGGAGGCCATGATGGAGGAATGTGATTGATAGACAACCATAGGGCAACCACAGATAGATTGATAGACAACCACAAAGGAACCCCACAGCAAACTTGCTTCCTATCCATTTACTCAGATTCACCTTTTAACCGGCTACATTTTTAAAAATAACATCCCATTATTGTACACTCAAGTCGTATAGCATCGACTCAAACAAGGTAAGTATAGGCCGAGACACAGGAATGTGAACAGTTCCCTATAAAAGAATACCAATATTTTACACATGGCGAGAAATGTGTTTAAGGTAGTTGCACGCAAATTCTCACCAGTGCTCGATTTTTTTTTAACACCAATTTAACTGTTTTGCTGGCCAAGGCTGGATTGGTCAATGCTTGGCGGGTCAATATATTGAAAGGGTATGAACCTCTGTTATCACCGAGCTATTTTAAAATAAATAAAAAATTCAATTAGGGCAAAACCTCGATTCTACTTTATTGCAACTTGGTGTGGACGTAAAAGATGCCACCATGTTTGTAGCCCAATAGATAAAAGAACATGCCTAAGGGCCCAGATATCGGTACGCAGCTAGTATCAAAGGATGAAGCAGGAATGGTAGCAATACAAATACCGTGCTGTTGTCAAATTTAATTTTCATATCATTGATAAATTACATTGCATTCAGAAAGTGCATTAGACACTGTGGTGCTTGCCAACGCAAAGTTAGGGTAATAATTAAACTTACTGCTGGGAGTAGTGAAGGGTTTTCCTTGGGGATAACACTCCAGTTGTGCTGAGGTAGCCTTGATACTCGATGACAGAATAAATATTAACCTGAATACTGTACTGCACCAAACCAAACTGCATTATTTGCAAAATTCCGATTGCAGTATTACTCCCGCCAGGGAGTATCGCATTCGCTCGTGTCCGTCCGTGTGTGTGTGTTCGTATGTTCGTGTGTTTGTGTGTTTGTGAACAAGATATCTGGAAAAGTTCTGAACGGATTTGGATGAAAGTTGGTGGGAGGATTGCCCTTGGGATAAGGAAGAATTGATTAGTTTTTGGTGAAGCTCAGGATATTATTCCGGATCCAGGAATTTTTTGGGGATTTTTTTTTTCTGTTTTACTGCATTAAAGCTTTTATTCTTATTCTTAAATGATGTTTTTCTCCTCTAATTCCGAGATATATCAAAATAAATTCTCTGACAGTTAGGGCCTACTTTCTTTTTCATTTATTCTTTTGAGGAGAGGGGATGTTAAAGAAAACGTATTATTCCAACTAAACCCATGGCGGGAGTATGCGCTCTACTGAGTGGCGTTCTAGTTTTATCTCTTTATTACCTCTGCCACTGAAGGTGGGTGGAGGTTATGTTTAAACCCGTTTGTTTGTTTGTCTGTCTGTGAACAGGATATTCCAAAAATTGCAGACCGATTTGGACGGAACTTGGTGGACAGGTTGGATGCGTGGGTGACAAAGAAGAGTTTATTCAATTTTGGTGAAGATCCGGATACAGATCCAAGAATTAAAAAAAGATATTCTTCACCATAGCCTGATAGGGCTAAAAGAGATATATAGCACAATATCTCAAAAAAAATATGGACCGATTCGGACGAAGCTTTGTGGACACGTGTGCGACAAGGTGAATAGACTCGAATTTGGTGAAGTTCCAAATACAGATCCGGACACGAGAATTTTTTTAATTGATTCTTCACCATTGAAAGATAATGCCAAAAAAGAAATACAGCACAATATAGCACAATATGTCAAAAAATTGTGGACGATTTATGACAAAATTGTACAGATGAATTGGTTAGGTTACAAGAACAAATTGATTAGATTTTGATTCAGGTCAAAATGCAGATCCAGCCTATCAATGGGATACAAAATGTAAACTGTTCTGCTTTGTGAAAGTATGCTCCCTACCGAGCGCCGTTCCATTTTTTCTTTTGTATACAGAATCGAGACTCATGTAAGATCTAACACATTGAACATGAAAACATGCACAGACACATAAAACATGCAATGAAGGGAGCGGGAGACAAGAGGGGGAGAGAGAGGAAGGCACACAAGCAGAACAACAGACAAGAACAGGGACGTCGGTGGATCTGTGGAAGGGGGAGGGCTGGGGGAAGGGGGAGGGCTGGGGGAAGCGGAAGGGGTACATGGTATAAAGCAAAGGAACACTACTAGTTATTTCAGGAAAGAAGTTGGGGATCGAAAGAGGCGGATTTGGGGCGTTTTAACAGGGGTAGAAAATATCAAGGTTTTGGATGGGGGAAGATAAGAGATGGTGGTGAACAGCTATTTTAAAGACCTGGAGGGAGGAGAGGGATTGAAGAGAGTGAGAGAGTTTGTTACAGAGGCGGGAGAAAAGAGGAATGAAGGAGTGAAGGTGAGCAGAGAGTCTTGATTTTTGCAGTTTCACCAGAAGAGGGTTGCTGACAGATCTTGTGCATCCTGCAGAAATATTTGGGGGACAGAGCACAGACAGAGCAGGGGGAGCAAGGCTGGAGAGGAGCCGGTAGAAGACAGAAAGACCACCTATCTGCCTGCGGTGATAGAAAGGCCCTCAGAATCAGCTTCATCGCAAGAGATTCCAATGATTCTGAATGCTTTGGTTTCAACCACGTGAAGCCAAGCTAGGTGTGAAGCAGGAGCATCAGCCCAGACGAGAGAGAGCAGTATTCCATTGAGCTGTGGATGAAAGCTTTGTATGTGGTGAGGAGCTGAGAAGTGCCAAGAATGGACTTCGCACGACGGAGGATGCCCAGTCGGCGACTGGGTTTGGAGGCCAGCTTGGAAATGTGGTTTTCCAAGGAAAGGTCATGGCAGATAGTGAGACCCAAAAGCTTGAGTGACAGAACTTCTTCAAGAGGATTGTTCAGAAAGTATATGGGAAGGTTGTCCAGACGGTGTTTTCGGAGAGACAAAGTGAGAGTGTGAGATTTGTCAGGATTGAAAGACATGTTCCACTTGTTTGACCAGTTTGTGATTTTATCCATGTCTGCAGAGAGTGAAGTCATCAGCAAAGAGATAGAGAGCATTTTCCAGAGAGTCGGAGTGATTATTAATGAAGACCAGAAAAAGCTTAGGACGCAGAACACTGCCTTGAGGAACTCCAGCCTGAAAAGGAAGGGGAGAAGAGACAATTCCATTCAGAGCCACACGTTGACTGCGACCAGAAAGGAAGTCTGCAAGCCATGCATGGAGGTTTCCATAGATACCATACGAGGAGAGTTTGGTGAGCAGGGCGGGGTGCCAGACCATAATCTAAGGTATGAGATATGTCAAGGGAGACGGCTCTGATTTCCTGTTTGGCATTGAGGACCTCCATCCATTGTTGAGACAGCTGAAGCAGCATGCCCAGAGTAGAATGACCTGGTCTGAATCCAAATTGACGACCCGAGATCAAGCCATTGGAGAAGAGGAAGGATTTGATATCCGAAGCGATGATCGATTCCATGACCTTGCTGATTATTGGGAGCAGGCTGATTGGTCTGTAGTTGCAAGGATCTGTTTTTGCACCTTTCTTGTGTAAAGCGGTAATGTTGGCCGATTTCCAAGCAGATGGCAGATGACCTTGAGCAAAAGAAAGGGTGAAGAGAATTGAGAGAGTGTGTGAAAGGGTGGCAGAGCAGGATTTTATGACCCATGGGCTGATGCCATCTGGACAGTTGCAGAATCAGAGTCGAGGTTTTACAGAAACTACTCCACCTTGTCAGGAGAGAAGGACACAGAGTCCAGGAGCAGCTGGGTTCAATTGGGTAAGGTGGGTA
The DNA here is from genome assembly GCF_964187855.1 of Myxine glutinosa. Taxonomy (NCBI): domain Eukaryota; kingdom Metazoa; phylum Chordata; class Myxini; order Myxiniformes; family Myxinidae; genus Myxine; species Myxine glutinosa. Next base: position 107,874,281 of record NC_136261.1, on the reverse strand, counting down.
CACAGAGAGAGATGGGTTTGGGACACAAGATTTTGAGGCAAACACACAGTTGAGGCATTCGGCTTTGTCACGTGCGGTGTCAGCTGTGTAGCCATTTGAGGTAAGGGAGGGGATGGAGGGGGAACAAACACCAGAAACAGATTTGACCAGATGCCACCAGGATTTGGAGGAGGGAGACAGGTTTGAGAGTTCAGTCTTGAGAGTAGAGAGATAGTGTTTCCTGGCTCTGCTGAGGGTAGACACACACTTGTTCTGAGCTTTGTCAAAGGAACTGAGATTGCCTTCAGTTGGATTAGCCTTCCAAGAGGCAAAGGCAACATGTTTCAGGGCAACTGCCTCACCACAAGATTCAGTGTACCATGGGCGGGAGGAAGGGTATGACAACTGAAGACGAGATGGAATAAATCTGTGCATCAGAGAGAGCAGTTTACTTTGGAAGAATTCCCAGGAAGAGTTGATGTCAGAGGCAGTAGAGATGGGAAACCAGTCCAGATGATTGATGGCTGCTTGAAGACCATGCCAGTCGGCCTGAGTGAAATGCCAGACTCGTCGACGCTGAGGAGGCTCTCTGAGAATGGCCAGAGAGATGTCCATTTTTAACAAGCAAATGATCAGAAGAACTGATTGGAAAAGAGGTAAGAAGAGCAGCAGACATATGCAGGGATGTTTGTCATAACCAAGTCTAGAAGAGAAGATGCTCCGTTGACTGAGACCCGGGTCGGGAAATTGATAGATTGTGTCAGTCCCAATGAGTCACAGAAGTCCTTTGCTGAGATTCCATGGCTGGTGAGAGAGGAACCCACACCCAGCCAGCTGACATGATGACAGTTGAAGTCGCCACATATGAGGAAGAGAGAGTTGGGATGAGTTGATAGAAGTTGGTCCATGTTGTCAGACAGCGAAATGTAAATCGAGTCATCACTGTTTGGAGGACGGTACAGAACACACATGAACAAAAGGAGGGAGTGGAGAGGAAGCCATAGCCAGAGGTACTCCTGGGGGTGGGGTGGAGAGAGGGCAGTGCAAGCAGTGAGGAAGAGAGTTGATGCTATTTGTAAACCATACCTTTGGCTACACAATACTTTGATTATGGAACATTCTTTCCACTTAGTTTTCATTACACTTTATTTAATTGCATTGGAATCAGAAACGCCGTGGGAACACTTCACATAAGCTCATTCACTGTGCACATTTGCTATTCGGTCTGCAATTCATGCCTCCTCATCTGCATTTGTTGTTTTGAATATGCACACAGTGTGGTTTCTGGCCACGTGCGAATTGTTTTTTTTGGATTACTGGATTGTGCGTTTCCTTGATCTGAATCGATTTTGACATTCAACCAATTTTTCGAATATGGCTGCAACTTGGCAAACTACAGACGTCAAATTTAAGCTTTGACCATGAATGGTACATTTTTGTATTGTAATTTTGAAGATCGATGCATCAGAAATTGAGCCCGAGTTGAAAAGACAACAGAAAAGGAAGAGAAAAAGGATCACATTGAATGAATGAATGAATGATCGTTTTAAGGCCATTTTCCCCACTAGAGCGGGGGTTAGCCTTGCGGGCCCCATGATAATCATGGTTCCCTGTTTGAGGCAATGTTTTAATGGCCGGATGCCCTTCCTGACGCCAACCCTTGGTCGCCTCTTACGATGCACAGGGATACGGTGTACCTATTCTAAATCGGGGTACACACCGTGATCATTCATCCCAGCAAGCTGGTACTCAATTTGCCGACCTCGGAAGGATGACAGGCTGAGTCAATCCCCCTGGCATTAATTCAGCGATCGACCGGGATTCGAACCCAGGATCCTAGGATCCCAAGCCGGCACCCTAACCGCTAAGGCAACACCAGGCTCAGAAAAAGGATCACATTAAAAAACAAAATCTAGAATTGATAGGCTTGCAGCTGTTACACAGGATAAAATTGTCCAAATCCATAAATAGCTTCGCAGATTACATTTGAGCAGATCAAACAAGTTTTGTGCAGAGAAGAAGTAAAGGGCAAAGCTGAGATACAGCAAGCGCATGCAAATTGGAAACCTCAAGAAAATTGATATTTTTGCCATTGTGGTATTTTTATGAATTCGTATATTTTACCAAAAAACATTCTGGATCTCATGTCCACCGCACCAGAAATATACAAGTACAACAATCTTCCAGAAAGATCCAATAATGATAAAGTCGAGCCATTCACTGCAACACTGGCTGGCTAATCAGCTTTAAGAAGAATCACCAACTCGACTTTTCATTTGTGCAGAGAGACAGAGCCAGCATGTAATGACTGATAGTGTAACCCTTACGAGACGAGTGTGCTCGGCTGTGCACAGAATACATGCAAGGTAGAGTGCACAATGTAAATGAGAATGGATTTTTGGAGAATTTACTGAAGACCTCCACATACAAAGAAATGCCTGCTCTTGGGTTCAAGTCGAAAGCGGTGCACACCGCTCTTCGGTAAAAATGTAAGGGGGTGCTAACGCCATTGTTGTATGCCAATACATTGGGTAAAGATAGGCTCAAGCATGTCGCTGCAGGAAAAGACAAACGTGTTAGACATTTAAG